>NC_036873.1:3115116-3143570 GCF_002910315.2 Salvelinus sp. IW2-2015
TACAGGTGTTTGTGTCTGGCCCTGAGGCAGGTTCTGTTTGACCAGAGTGTTTGTGTCTGTGCCTGTGGCAGGTTCTGTTGTACCAGAGAGTGTTTGTGTCTGTTGGCCTGTGGCAGGTTCTGTTTGTAAACCAGAGTGTTTGTGGTCTGTGCCTGGTGCAGGTTCTTGTACCCAGATGTTTGTTGTCTGTGCTGTGGGCAGTTCTGTTGTAAACCAGAGTTGTTGTTTGGGGTCTGTGCTGCGGCAGGTCTGTTTGTAACCATAGTGTTGTGTCTGTGACCTGTGGCAGTTCTGTTGTAACCAGAGTGTTTGTGCTTTGCCTGTGCGGTTCTGTTGTAACAGAGTGTTTGGTCTGTGCCTGTGGCAGTTCTGTTTGTAAGCCGAGGTTGTCTGTGCCTGTGCAGGTTCTGTGGGTAAACAAGTGGTCCTGTTTATTTGTCCTTGTCTGTCGGTAATTCTGCATCATACCAGAGTTGTCTATGGCAGGTCTGGGAGGATCTGTTTCTCGACATCAGAGAAAAATAACCCTGTTAGCATTAGTGTTCTATGAAGGCTTCACACAGTCCAACTCTGCTGTGCTGTTATCACCTGGTGCATCACCAACCCATCATTCGGGAGGCCTCTGGGGAGACGGCCAACAGACAACTACCAGGTTTGGGCTGCTTTAGCCTGGAATCCAGACTGTTTGGTTACCATTCCACCCCTTATACTCCGTGTCATATGCCAATATGTTTGGCATATCACAAGTACAATGAAAGAATGCTAGACAAACACTGGTCACCCAGGGTAGGGCACAATGTTTCATATCCTCATTTTCTGAGCGATATTTGCAAAAATGAAAACAAAAAAAAAATGTATGGAAGCTACTTACTCTACAGGTAATTTGGGGGGGCAGAGAACAGAGAGAGAGATGGATTTAGTTCAGATCAGGCCTATTCCCATCAACACTAAACAGTATATGGACCAGTGACTGAACGTAAATCCAGTTGTTCATCTCTTTCTCTCTCTCTCTGTCAATTCAATTCAGGGGCTTTATTGCATGGGAAACATACAGTAGGTTTACTTTCCAAAGGCAAGTTAGAATAGATAATAATAAAGTGAATAACAATACAAAAACATTACACTCAAGTTTCAAGGAAATACACATTTCCAAATGTCATATTATGTATATGTACAGTGTTTTAATGATGTGCAATAGTTAAAGTACAAAAGGGAACATAAATAAACATAAATATGGGTTGTATTTACAATGGTGTTTTTTCATCACTGGTGCCTTTTTTGTGTCAACAGGTCCAAATGCTTGTTGCTGTATGGCAACGCTGTTTATTTCACCCAAAGATATTGGAGTGGATCCAAAATATGGGATTTTTGAATTCTTTGTGGGTCTGAATGTAATCAGAGAGGAAAATATGTGTTATAACAATTTTGCAGGAGGTTGTAAGTGCAAGCTCAGTTTCCACATAGCCTGTTCTCATTATGGGAGCACAGGTCTCCTTACAGCGCCTCTTCTTAGGCAAGCCACTTCACCGATTCCTTGTATAGTCCAAAAGCTCTTAAATATGGGTGCAGCACAGCATCCGGCACTGCGAAATAGGGTTGTATATGCTTGGTGTTTGGATGTTCAGGCTAGTGTATGTATGGTGTTGTGTTATGCTGGTGTCTGTTTTGCCATGTTTTAATTGTTGTATATTTATACAAGAAATATAACTTAAAACGTCGTGGTTGCAATAATTGAGTGAAATCGAGATTAGTTGTGAGCGATGAGTGTGGAAACGTAAAATAGGAGTAGAAGATGGTTAGCCAGGTGGAAAGCATGGCCAACCGTAAAAAATGCTTATTGAAATGTTCAATTATTGTGGATTTATCGGTAGTGACAGTGTTTCCTAGCCTCAGTGCAATGGGCAGCTGGGAGGAGGTGCTCTTATTCTCCATGGACTTTAGTGTCCCAGAACTTTTTTAGTTTTGTACTACAGGATGCAAATTTCTGTTTGAAAAAGCTAGCCTTATCTTTCCTAACTGCCTGTGTATATTGGTTCCTAACTTCCCTGAAAAGTTGCATATCACGGGGGCTATTCGATGCTAATACAGAACGCCACAGGATGTTTTTGTGCTGCTGGTCAAGGGCAGACAGGTCTGGAGTGAACCAAGGGCTATATCTATTCCTAGTTATACATTTTTTGAATGGAGCATGCTTATTTAAGATGGTGAGGAAGGCACTTTTAAAGAATAACCAGGCATCCTCTACTGACGGGATGAGGTCAATGTCATTCCAGGATACCCAGGCCAGGTCGATTAGAAGGTGTTTTAGGGAGTGTTTGACAGTGATGAGGGGTGGTCGTTTGACCTTGGTTGAAAACAGCAGAGGTCTATTTGGAGGCGAGTTAGTTAGGATGATATCTATGAGGGTGCCCAGTTGCTACAGATTTGGGGTTGTACCTGGTAGGTTCATTGATCATTTGTGTGAGATTGAGGGCATCAAGCTTAGATTGTAGGATGGCCGGGGTGTTAAGCATGTCCCAGTTTAGGTCACCTAGCAGCACGAGCTCAGAAGATAGATGGGGGGCAATCAATTCACATATGGTGTCCAGGCCACAGCTGGGGGGAGAGGGTGGTCTATAGCAAGCGACAACGGTGAGAGACTTGTTTCTGGAAAAGTCAATTTTTTWGAAGTAGAAGCTCGAATTGTTTTGGTACAGACCTGGATAGTAAGACAGAACTCTGCAGGCTATGTCTGCAGTAGATTGCAACACCGCCCCCTTTGGCAGTTCTCTCTTGGCGGAAAATGTTATGGTTAGGGATTTCAGGGTTTTTGGTGGTTTTCCTAAGCCAGGATTCAGACATGGCTAAGACATCCGGGTTGGCAGAATGTGCTAAAGCAATGAATAAAGCAAAGTTAGGGAGTAAGCTTCTAATGTTAACATGCATGAAACCAAGGCTTTTACGGTTACAGAAGTCAACAAATGAGAGCACCTGGGGAGTAGGAGTGGAGCTAGGCACTGCAGGTCCTGGAATAACCTCTACATCACCAGAGGAGAAGTAGGATAAGGGTACGGCTAAAGGCTATAAGAACTGGCCGTCTAGCACGTTCGAAACAGAGAGTAAAGGGAGCAGGTTTCTGGGCACGATAGCATAGATTCAAGGCATAATGTACAGACAAAGGTATAGTAGAGAGTACATTGGAGGTAAACCTAGGCATTGAGTAATAAACCAGGTGATGTCATCGCATATGTGGGAGGTGGAACTAAATGGTTGGTTAAGGCATATTGAGCAGGGCTAGAGGCTCTACAGTGAAATAAGACAATAATCACTAACCAGGACAGTAATGGACAAGGCATATTGATATTAGGGAGAGGCATATGTAGCCAAGTGATCGTATGGGTCCAGTGAGGGGTTGGGCTGGCTGGGGACTCGGCGATTCAGACAGTTAGCAGGCCGGGGCTGGCAAGCTAGCAGTTAGCAGGCCGGGGCTAGCAAGCTAGCATAAGGGCCTTAGAGAGACGTCGCGATGGGGGAAAGTCTGTTTTTGCCGCCTCGTGCGGTATGTCGATAGACCAGTCGTGGAATTAGTAGGGTTCCAAGTAGCAGAGTGGTCCAAGTCCAATTGGCAAAATGGGTATAGTACTTCAAGAAACTGGCCAATGGATCAGCTAACAGTCCAATATGCTATACATAGCTAGCAGGCCGCGGTTAGCAGAATGGGCCTTCAGGGGACGTCGCGCCTGAGGGGCCTGTTGGGATCCTCGGCAGATTATGTTGGTATTCCAGTCGTGAAGGATCGGCGGGGTTCCGTGCCCCGTACCGGCAGTAGAAGGGGTCCGGATATTGTAGCCGAGGAGTGGGCTTCAGGAGTAGCACAGGAGTAGCACAGGTCTAGCATAGGCTAGCTCCAGGCTAGTTGGTGCTTGCTCCGGGACGGAAACGTTAGCCAGGAGGAGTCAACCCGGGTTGCGGTTAGCTAACTGCCATGATCCAGATGAAAAGGTTCAGWGTTTGCGGTAGGAATCCTGGGATATGGAGAGAAAAAGAGGTCCGGTATGCTCTGGTTTGAAACGTGTTGTACGAACTGGCGAGAGCTTTCCGAGCTAAAGGTTAGCTGATGACCGCTAGCAGTGGTTAGCTGGCTGATAGCTAGTTAGCTAGCTAGCTTCAGTTGAGGTATTCCAGTTCGGAGGTAAATAGAAATTCTTTAGAAAAAAAAAACAGATCCACACCCCATTGGGTGAGGCGGGTTGCAGGAGAGTATTTTGAAGTTGAGGTTTAGGAAAAATATTAAAAAGAATGCGAAGAAAAATATATAAAAGATGTATACATAGGACAAGACAAAGACATATGACTGCTATGCCATCTTGGAAAACTCTAGTAGTTTTCATTATAAATGATAAATCATTATAAATGATGTCTGAGTGTGTCCCTGGCTATCTGTAGATTAAAAAAATAATAGCATTGTTATTTGGTTTGCTTAATATAAGGAATTTGAAATTATTTATACTTGTACTTTTACTTTTGATACTTAAGTATATTTTTGCAGTTAAGTATATTTAAAACCAAATACTTTTAGACTTTTACTCAAGTAGAATCTTACCGGGTGACTCACTTTTATTTTTTGGTAATTTTCTATTAAGGTATCTTTACATTTACTTAAGGATGAGTGTTGGGTATTCTTTACACCACTGTGCAAACATAAATTTTTTAAATGGTTGCTTATCTGGCACAAAATGCATATCAACCAATTAAAATCATCAGTATACTTGCACGTGACAGAATGCTAAATTGTAGTAGCTGGTCCCATAACATGGCACATGTTGGCCCTATGCTAACCTCAACAGTTAGCACTGATTTTATATCCTGGCACAAATTYTTAATCAGCCTATCAAAGACCTTAGACTTTATATCCACCAACCAATAGCATTTCATAAAATAGGTCAACCCTAGCAACTAGATGGATATTTTAAACCTTCAAATTCAAGGTTTACTTTTGTTCCGTTGGCCTGTAACAAAATGTTGGGTGCCAATATTGTATTGATGCATCCTTGACTAGGTTACCAGCTACTACTAATGTTAGACTACATTTTCACAGTTTTTGTTTTTGTTTCACACACACCTATCCACAAGGTCCTTACAACATAAGTTTATCATACATCGTAAACACATTTGTCAAATTTCAGTCATGTAGGCTACCATTATCACCATTACTTCTAGGCGGCACACTCTGCTAAAGCGGTTGACTCTAAATCAATAGTGCACTTTCACCATGAGCCCCTCCCGCATCAAGCTTTTTAGTTTAGGAAAAAACTGTTCACTGCCGGACCTTGATGTTAGATTCAAAACGCACGTGGCGAAAGGGATGATTTATAATAATTCATAGCCTATAAAACATTATAGGCCTGCATGTAAGTGTAGCCTACATAAGAATATACTAATGACAGCCAAGTGTCATCCTACATTAAGACTGTCGATTAAACATCTTTAAAGGAACTGCAATACTGCCTCATGTAGGATGATAATGAGAATGCAACCTATAATCCTATTGTACACTAACGCTCATCCTCCTCGAGTCAAATGATGCATCTGTAACCACGTTTCCATCCACAGTTTTTGAGTAAAGTCAGCTGTGATGATGGAAACAGGAAGTTTTGGTAAAATTGTATAATTGCAGACATTAATTTGTTCTTTCGTCATGGTGGGATGTTTTTGGGTTGGTAAATACCTTGCATGGTGGACTTTGCTTCAAAACAACTTTAAATGCATGCAAGTGATCATCAAAACTTAAGGTTTCAAGAGCTGACCCAACCAAAAAAACATTAGTCTTTTGGAACAATAGCCTTAATTTTGTAAAATAGTGCCATTTCAATGACTACTTCACCACCATGGTGCTTTACCCATTTAACTGACAAAACATTTRTGTGCACTGAGACATTCAACTTGGCCACAATCTCATGGCTTTCTTTCAGGTCATTGAGCCTTGACATCTTTCCTGGACCTATAGCTAGTCTATCCTGGCTGAACGTTTCCCAATTATATGCCATGCAATTTGTGTTTCTTGGCTAAGGTGATAGTGACATTCTTAAAACTCTTCCATTTCTTTTTAAAGAAATTATGTTTCGCCTCGAAGCGCATACACCACGAGTGAAGAACGGGCCCAATATTCCTTATACAACGAGGATAATGTGTCATGAAGTGGTGTTTCGTTAACAGATTTCTATSAGGAAACAAATACTTAAAGCCTATGATGTTCAKCAATTAAGTGCTTCAGATAGATATTATCTTTTCTTTTTTTAACCTTTAACTAGGCAAGTCAGTTAAGAAAAAAATCTTATTTTCAATGGCGGCCTAGGAACAGTGGGTTAACTGCCTTGTTCAGGGCCAGCTCGGGGATTCGATYTTGCAACCTTTCGGTTACTAGTCCAGCGCTCTAACCACTAGGCTACCTGCCGCCCCAGATAGTAATGCCCTCTGTTAGTATAGGAGAAAACACAATATTTACAATTTGTAGTAGTAACAGAAGCAGCTGCCAGTATTTATCATCTTTCTGTACCAGATCACCAAATATCAATGGCAAATTACGGAGACACCAAGACTAAATAGCATTTAGACCCAAATCATTGCTCCCATCCAATTTGAGTGCAGGTGGACGATTCCTCTTCTCTGTGTGGCCATAGTTAAATGAATGAACTCTACCGTACACATCTTTAGCAGTCACAAAGTTGGCTTGTATATAGTGTAACAACTTTTACCTCATTGTGCAACTCCTTCTAAAATGTCATGCATTATATCAACAAAAATTGTCTGTAGTATTGAAGTACTGCAGAGTTCAATAAGCAAGCATGCTTCACACCGTACATATGAGGTAGTGTTGGGTTTGACTGAGTAGTTTGACAATGGTCTGAGTTCATGTGTTTTGTTCGTAAAGTCATTCTTTGGTAATCCTCAGAGAACACTGTTTGAAAATCCACTTTCTCATTGAGGCAAAAACGTCAACAATAACGAGCACTAAATGATTCCACACAACCAAACAGGCAATGTATACCAAGATTATCTCCAGTTACTTGGATAATACTGCCATGTATACGACCACTGAAGAAGGGAACTTCAATACCCTCAGTCTCAAGCACTTTCAAATCGCTTACTATTGGCTCAAGAATGGATTCCAATGCATAAGTTAAGGTCCTGGGTATGGAAGAGTGCACATAAGTTAATATTTACCAAAATTGAATTCAACTTTGGGGTAAMATTTCTCAAAGTAAAGTATATACCTCCCAAATTGTGAATAACCTTTTTTGATCCCAATGGATTATCAGTCTCAAAGTCATCAAAATAGTTGAATTTGCAATGCATTTTTCTCGTTAGAAAAGAGAGGATGTATATTTTAGGCCATCTTCCAAATCAAAGTAAACTCCATATTTAAAATTGTGCCCCGAGTTAAACATGCCACTTGTGTTTTGGGTTCTACAAAATTGACTGCAATGTCTCAAGAATTGGAACGTAAGAAAATGTATCAGTTAGGACTATTTGATCATGAGTTCCAGTAGTGTTGTTTCTTCTATGGTCAAATCTAACACCAAGGACTTTTAACTGGTTGAACTGTTCCCCATTTTTGTTTGAAATAAGCACTTAATTTTGATACCGAATTCAACAATGCGAAAGGCTTTTCAATATCCTGAAAAGAATGTTGGATTTTTCTGACAGTTTGTGTCTTTTGAAGATATACATAAGCGGTCGCTTTAGCTTGACCCTGTATYTCCTGAACTCCTTCTTCCATGGAAGATAAAACTATTTACAGTTATCTGACCTACACTTGCAGACTGCAGTTGTGCAATAGCAGACGCACACATATCAAGTGTGTTCTTGTTAGATATTGGTACAACCTGGTTACAACTAGAATTTGAAGGAATATGGCTGATTATCAACGGCTGTATTAGCATTCAAGTTAACGTTTAACAAAATATGACAGTCTCCGGAATGTGCCCTGTTCAAATGCTTCCTAAAGCCTGAAAATCTACCAAATACACAACAACAATCTGCTTGACCACATTTTAGTTTAAGAGTTCTACCAGGGCACATTCCATGCATCAACTTGAGATGCCTCACGAGGAAGTTGGTACTTCCATGACTAGCATGGCAAACAAAACATATAACTTAATCAGCATTAGTGCAGGAGTCTAGCTCTGAGCTCAAATCAAATCAAATTTTAGTGCAGGAGTCTAGCTCTGAGCTCAGCAACCCTTGGAGTCTCCTTAATCTTCCCAATGTCTGTTGTACACAGTTGTCTGTTTATGAAGGTGTACATGTTGCGCAGCATTGTATTGTAAGCAGTACTAAAAACAAAGTGAGTCTTGAAAAGCTCATCGAAGGCACCAAGAGTGCTCGTTGACATGCAAGGCTCGCTTGTCCAGGATGATGAAGTAAGAATGGATGCTGCTCTTCATGGTCCCGACTGCAAGAAGATATGGTTGGCGGCTCTGGTCAATCGCATCAAGGTGCTCCTGGATACTGGTTCCTGCCTGAAGACGATAAAAACTAACACCATCAGTAGTTCATAATAACGGCTGCAGCACTGTCCAAGAATAAGAGTGCCAATACAAACCTTTTAGAATATCACAAGATGCTGTTCGGCTTGGGATTGAGACATCTTGCCTGGTCTTTTGCGGCTTTGTGATGGAGGAATCAAATGGAGCAGGAGAAGGATGGAGGAAAGATCACCGTCCCATCCTAAACAAAGARATCCTGATTTAAAATGGTAAATTCCATCATCAGTGACATTAACATTTCAGAGTCATTTGAAATATAAATGATAATCATCTAACCTTCAACATTCGTGTCAGCTCCCTCATCAACTGCAGATTCTGCCACCTGGATCAGCTCCTGAAGTTCAGCTCCCTGAGTGGCCTTGCTTAGGGTCTTGCTTAGCATGAGGATCTTTTGCTTAAATGTAGTTGGCCACCTCTGCAAAAACTTGGGCTGATGTTCCCCCTCCAAACAGCAGCACAAAATCTTGTTCAATCTGAAACAAAAACTTTAGTTTTGTGCAAGTCAATTTCTTTCTCACAAAACATTCCACTTTAACCTAACACAGTTTGAGTAAATCACCAGCCTACACATTATTGAACTACTATTACTGGCCAACCTGAATTGGCATTTAGTGATTAAACACAATTTATACAACTTAATTTTCTTTTTTTTAAGTCTTGCATCCGGAAAGCGTAAAAATTTGGTTCGATGGTGSAGCATTTACTCGGTCGTGGGTCATCTTCTTCCTGTACTCAAAGGTCAATTTCATCTTCTGTTTGACTGTTTCTTCATCAGAAGAATGTTTCATATGAGAAATGGCCTCTCTGCACTGGTCTTCACTCAGGGTAGCCWAAGTGGATGGACTGGACTCCCTCTCAGCAGTTGRGCCTCCAGAGTATAATTGAGTGGGCAGTTTCTCTGAAGCCAAATTCCTCAATGGTTTTGATTCTATACCAGAGGTACCGTACCCTTCTCCACTATTAGGGTTGTAATAATGTTCCTTAAGAAAWTGAACATGGTTACTAATCTTGAAAGAAAAAACAAATAACCAAGTCCCATTTGCTCTGATACCATACCAGAAGAATTAAACGCAGATGCCCTTTATCAATTGTAATGTATACTTACATATCCATTTGCGGTGTAGGGATCTTTCAGGTTATGGGAATAAGGAGACAATTCTTTGTGCAAACGTTTCTCACACTGAGCGGTGGTGATGTCCTGACAAGAATATAATAAACTCAGCAAAAAAAGAAATGTCCCTTTTTCAGGACCCGGTCTTTCAAAGATCATTTGTAAAAATCCAAATAACTTCACAGATCTTCATTGTAAAGGGTTTTGAATGAGCGGTATGGCTGGTGGCATTGACATGCTGGAGGGTCATGTCAGGATGAGCCTGCAGGAAGGGTACCACGAGGGAGGAGGATGTCTTCCCTGTAACGCAGTGTTGAGATTGCCTGCAATGACAACAAGCTCAGTCCGATGATGCTGTGACACACTGCCCCAGACCATGACGGACCCTCCACCTCCAAATCGATCCCGCTCCAGAGTACAGGCCTCGGTGTAACGCTCATTCCTTCGACGATAAACGCAAATCCTACCATCACCTCTGGTGAGACAAAACCACGACCTGTCAGTGAAGAGCACTTTTTTTGCCAGTCCTGTCTGGTCCAGCGATGGTGGGTTTGTGCCCATAGGCGACGTTGTTGCCGGTGATGTCTGGTGAGGACCTGCCTTACAACAGGCCTACAAGCCCTCAGTCCAGCCTCTCTTAGCCTATTGCGGACAGTCTGCGCACTGATGGCGGGATTGTGCGTTCCTGGTTAAACTCGGGCAGTTGTTGCCATCCTGAACCTGTCCCGCAGGTGTGATGTTCGGATGTACCGATCCTGTGCAGGTGTTGTTACACGTGGTCTGCCACTGCGAGGACGATCAGCTGTCTTCCTGTAGCGCTGTCTTAGGTGTCTCACAGTACGGACATTGCAATTTATTTCCCTGGCCACATCTGCAGTCCTCATGCCTCCTTGCAGCATGCCTAAGGCACGTTCATGCAGATGAGCAGGGACCCTGGRCATCTTTCTTTTGGTGTTTTTCAGAGTCAGTAGAAAGGCCTCTTTAGTGTCCTATGTTTTCATAACTGTGACCTTAATTGCCTACCGTCTGTAAGCTGTTAGTGTCTTAACGACCGTTCCACAGGTGCATGTTCAAACTTCTTAGGACTAGGCGTCCCACTAGCATGCCATGCGATTGTTTGATGGCGCCCCACATCAAAATATTTTTCCACCGTAACAGGTTTCATAAATTCACAAATAGCGATTTAAATATTCACTTTTTGAAAATCTTTCTCTGATTTGTCATCCAAAGGGTCCCAGCTATAACATGTAGTGTCATTTTGTTAGATAAAATCCTTCTTTATATCCCAAAAAGTCTGTTTAGTTGGCRCCATCGATTTGAGTAAGCCACTCGTTCAACATGCAGAGAAAGGAATCTGAAAATCTACCACTAAACTTTGTTAAAAGAAGTCAAAATATGTTTCTATTGACTCCTCCCGATACCCTAAAATGTAATATTTCATTCGGAAAGAAGTATGTTCAATAGGAAACCGATATTAGCAGGTGCGTCTTGTCTTCATTGCTCGACCAAACACGAATTTCCAAGAGTGTGTCCCTGTACTAAAACTAATTTCTTACTCGTTTTGGAAGTTACAAGCCTGAAACATTGAACATAGACTGCCGACACCCTGTGGGAGCCATAGGAATTGCATCCTGGGAGCTAGAATTCATCATTTCCCTATACTTTCYATTGTAAGCGCATGGGCTCTCAAAATTWATTCTGGTTGGTTTTTCTTTGGATTTTCTCCTAACATATCTATTGTGTTATAGCCTCTTACATTATTTTAACAYTTCTACAATCATCAAAGTGTTTTCTTTCCAATGGTACCAATTATATGCATATCCTGGCTTCAGGGCCTGAGCAACAGGTAGTTGACTTTGGGCACGTCAGTCAGGCGGAAATTTAGAAAAAAAAGACCCTAGCCCTAACAAGTTAATTGTTTATGGTTCATTGAACAAGCATGGGAAACAGTGTTTAAACCCTTTACAATGAAGATCTGTGAAGTTATTTGGATTTTTACAAATTATCTTTGAAAGACAGGATCCTGAAAAAGTTTAGTAAGCAGCTGAAATAAAGAGAACAAACTAACATGAGGCTTAAAAAGGCTTGGTGCTGAAATGAGACACAAGCCCATGGAACCACCACATGAAGCAGAGTTAACTGCGCAGGACAGGGGCGAGCTATCTCACAAAGACGTGCAAAAAGTGAAACATTAGCTGCAACACACACAAAGTCAAAACTGTTCGACTTTTTATGTTACACTGAAGTCTGACAACCAAGTATTTAAATTAAAATAGCTAAATAAAATCAGTGAAATAACTGTTTAACACTCACCTTTGTGTAGAACAAATTAGGATTTTGTGTATCCAACAATGGCGTTGAGAAAATAGGAAATTTGAGCGCAGAAATTGAATTTATGGGGAGGGTTGTGATTATGTTTACACTTACTGAGTAAAAGTCTACAACTAATAGAGTAAATTTTTACACCTTAGCAATTAACACCAGTTATCAACACTGACACTAGGGGTCATTTGGCAGTGGCAGTTACTAAAACAACTCTATGGGAGTCGATCATTTTTGACACAGTGAATTTAACACGGGTGATTTTACTGTGTACCTGCACTGTATATGCCAGAGTAGGCACATTTGCTATTTACTGCAACAGTTAGTTTTGTCACAATCTGTAGAGTTGAAAAACTCAGGGTTGAAAACGTATTGAACTTTAGATTTTTATTAGGTATATGGAAACTTAAGCAAAAAAGTGTATTTTCTTTATGCAGATTTTTTTTTAAATATTCACATAAATCTGTCGCCAATTGGAAGGAAATGGAAACCTAGCTTGTGACAAAGCAGATGATTATGAAATTGCATATAAACATGTAGGCCTACATTTAAGTGTATGCGTATGACCATTTAAATAACCTATACAATATGATTATTTGCCAAAAGCAGTGTGTTTGTGCAAGGCTTAACGATTMATTCTTAATCTTCATTTTCAAGTTGTTGGCTGTAGGCTACGTCCCTTTTCAACACACTAAGACAATACATGTAAGTCTACATTTCAAAGAGTGTGAAACTTGTGCGATTCGAACACTTGCAACAATTATGTGGACTAGGCAATTTACACCGAAAGCAATTTGACCAGTCAGTCAAATACACATGATAGTTGTTTTGATGATCAGAACGTGTGGTTGGAAGAACTTGTGCCAGGATAAAATCAGTGAGGTTAGCATAGGGCTAACCTCACTGTGTGCCATGTTGTCTGATGGGACCAGCTACAATTTAGCGTTTCGTCACGATTTTAATTGGCTGATACATATYTTGTATCGGGGGACCCGTTTAAATTTAAGTGGTTGCTTATGTTTGCAAGTATGGACCCTCCATGTTTAAAGTGTGTTTATTATCTGTGTGTATGTACCTGGGGGAGTGTATGTCTGTGTAATCTGTATCACCTGTCTCTTCCAGGAGGAGGAGGGTCCAGAGGTGCTGCTGTTGAAGGAGGAGGGATGTGTGGAGAGTCTGGGGAACCCTAAGGGGACCATGGTCATAGAGGACAACCAGACTACACCWCCTCCTGAAGCCACAGAGGAACCAGCTGAGCAGCACAGGACCACACACAGTCTCACTGAGGTGAGCCCACTATGAATTAACGTCTTAATGGTACTAGGTCAGGGCCTGTCCACAAAGTAGGAGTGCTGATCTAAGATCAGTTTGGTCATCAAAATGAATAAGACTATATAGACAGGTGCGGGACCTGATCCTCAATCAGCACTTCTACTCTGAGATAGTTTGTGGTTACAAGCCCAGGTCTTGGTTAATTTGGTCTTAAGTTTTGGACCATGCCTTTCAATTATCATAAGATGAATTAAAAAGTGTCAAGTAATCAAATCAACTAGCATGTTTGTATAGTATTCATAGCAATCCCTCATTGCCCAATCAGAAGATGCTCCATAGCAGGGTGCTCATATCAGATTTCTTAATCCAACATCCTCTCACTCTGTAYCTCTTACAGTCAGTAGACATGGAGGATGGGAAGAATGATCTGCTGGTTGTCAAAGAGGAGACAATAGAAGATGAACCAGAGAGCATTGACCTGCTGAGTGGACTAAAGATGGGGGAGCAAGGTAAGGGAGAAATACATATAGCCTGCATATAGTAATAGATCTTCAATGGGAATAGTGATGCACCTGGCTATTGTTTTTTCTCCATTCMTGAAATTAAATGAATACACCTTATGTTTATACACAAAAACACGTATTATAATGTATGAACTTGACCAGGTAATTGACAAACTCCATATATAGAGTTTTCTCTGCCATGTTTATGAATTAGATTTTGTAACCTCTTCCTGCAGGTGGTTGGCAGGAGGCTAACAGAGGAGACTGGGCAACCATCTTGGGTTCACAGACTGGTATAGCCAAGAGCCCAGAGGACGCCATCACCGAGCAGGCCATGACCAGAGGCGACATAGTGGATGTTAGTGGATGGGACAGTGTACTTAACTCTGGGCTGGGGAACAACACTGTTAACCACAACCAGAAACAGACAGGGGAACACAAAACTAAATCTGAATTTAGTATCCATGACAATAGACTGGCTGAGACCAGGGCAAGGCGTAGATTTGGTCTGCAGGGACGGGAAGGTGTCCCTATGCAGCAGGAGAGAACAGATACAGACTCGGCTAGCGATGCTCCATCCTGCTCCTATAGTTGTGATTCAGAGAGACTGATGGCACCTCAGGTTAACCCCCTAACAGATGCTGYCTTCAGCCTGCCTTCTATAGGATCTATCAACTGGAACATGGACCCTGTGACAACACAAACACTCCCTGGCCTTCATCCTCCTCACACTCTCCTTATGTTAAACCAGACCTCAGACAATGCTAGTGCCTCAACAGCAAATGGCTACACAAGCCCATTGACAAAKGACAGTAGTAGTAACGCTATCAGTAGATCTGGTAGCAAAGAGAAGCGCTTCCCGTGTTCGTTCTGTGKGAAAGCCTTTCGTTTCTCTAAACAGGTGGAGATCCACCAGAGGATGCACACGGGAGAGAAACCRTTCGGCTGCCACCTGTGCCGGGACAGTTTTTCACACTTGTCCAGCCTGAAGAGGCACCAGAGAGTTCACACAGGGGAGAAACTTTTCAGCTGCGTCCTGTGCAGGGCCAGTTTTTCACACTCCTCCAGCCTGAAGAGGCACCAGAGGGTCCACACAGGGGAGAAGCCTTACACCTGCTCTCAGTGTGAAAAGAGGTTCTCCCACCAGCACCATCTCAAGATGCACCTGAAAGTCCACACGGGARAGGACATTCACCCGTTCGCACTGCGGGAAGAGGTTCTTAGAGAGGAGCTACCTGACAATACACCAGCAGAAAATGCACACGCCCCATGAATAGTGTATGTACTAGTTTGTTTGTAGTTAATTCTGCTGGTTTTGGATGTAGTCGGGAACTGGATGAGGTGAACTGAGGAAAGAATGAGTATGATGAGGCAGAGGAGATGGTATGATGGTGTAAAAATGATTATCCGATGGAAAGTGACAACTTTGTCCTGTTTGATGCTGGTGTTTTATCGGGAAATGATAGTTCCTTAATGAATGTTTTCTTGACATTAAGTAGTGACGATGTTGAACCTTTTTCAAAGCATTCTAAAAAATAATTTTATCAAAGCAAACCTTTTTCAAAGTGTTCTAAAATTAATTTATCAAAGCGAGGATACCAGATTAACAGAAAAGTGTTACCATAGTGAGAAGTTATTCTACAATACTTGTCACATGTATACTTTTGTGCAATAAAAGTACTGACCATTTTTGTTGAAATTAAATAGAAAATTGAATCTGTGCTGACTGACTTGGTTATTTTTTTTATCATTGCAGGGACTGAGTTTCCCTTATTTCAGTCAATCCAAAACATTCTTAATTCTTGAATCAACACATGGATTTTTTTAAATAATAAACTCCAATGGCTCCATATATTTAGGTACTTGAATCACGTTGTTAGAAATTGGCTTGATTGTAGTTAACATTTTATAATGTCATGTTTCTGTGTGTACAGTAGAGTTTTATATAAACCATTATGCTTTTCTGTTCAATATGTGTTTTACAGTCTGCAGTCCATGAGGACCTGCTGATATCTGATGTTGCTGGTGGGAGAGACTGGACCTCTGAAGCGGCTGGTCAGAAACCCTGGCACCAAATCGGACCGAAGCTCGAGGGACAGACTCCTGGTCGTCATCAGAGAGACGGAGGCTCCAGTCAGGGATCCAGTCTGCAGCCCAGACCCTTCTCTTCACAGTCTCAGTGCAGGGATGAAGCAGGGCCTGGGGCTGATAGAGATAGACCTCCTATTCCTATGATACAAACACCACAGAATCCATGATGAGGGGTGGGGGGTGACCCCCCTGGTGGTAGTCTTTCAGGAAGAGCCTTCTTCAGTATCTCATCTAATGCCTAGTGAATTGGTTCATAGGGTCTGTATAGGTACCTCTTGTGGGCGTTCACCGCGAGGTACCTAGCCTTTAACACAGCACACAATCCCAACAACACCCAAACAATGGCTAGAGGTCAAGGAGGGAGCTCAAAGACTAACCACCTGAGGGTGGTGGCTCCTGCTTCTTCCACCTCTGGTGTCATTGGGTCACAACATGAGAGGCCGAGCAGTAGGACAGACACCGACAAGCCATATGACGTGTGGGAAGCGCTTTACTGAGGCGAACTATGTGAAGAAGCACCCGACTGTTCACACCATGGACGCCCATCAGGTGCAAACTGTTACACGAGCTTCTCCTCCCTGAGTAGCCTTAACAGACATAGGGAAGAAATCGTAGCAGTGTGGCTTGAGACGTACACATGGGATATCTGGGAACCATTCCCCATATATTCCCATACGCATCGGAGTCGAGTCTTTCCAGGTTATTTCACAGCTTGTTTCTAGAACAAGGCGCTGTTATACTGTAGATCACCTTATATAATCGGATCAGTTTTATTTTCTTTAAAATCATAAGCTGGTAAAGGGGTAGGCCTGTGCTTTTTGCAATTTTCTTTAATAAAACGTAAGTCTGTTTGACAGACAATTAGGCTGCGATGTCCATCGATTTGTCGATCAATTCCTCCACCCACCATGCACTCTTTAGGACCAAGTCTCTGATGGGGTATGAGAGGGTATTAAAATGAAGACTGTTTAAATGAATTATGCATACTCGAATTTGTCTACTTTCAGCACCATGTGCTGTCAATTTCCAATTGATTGTGCCTTTGCTGCTGCTTCACGTTTCAGCACCACAATGTAAGTCACTTAAATCGGGCTTATTGTGAGGTCAGTAACTCTGATAAATTGATAATTGGCAAGAAATTGTTTTTACTAAAATCAATTATAGTAGTAGCAAGCTATAAAAGTTGAGCTCCGGTCCTCCTCATCTTCGCCTTCTCCTCAATTGAAATTGCGCACCCAGCGGAGAATCAGAATATATATATATATATCCCAATAAGCAACTAACTCTAAAACACTGAGAAATATTGACATTTTGTCAATTACAAATTACATGACCCTCTCCTGGACTAGAATAAAAAAAAAAAAAATACTAAACCCTCCCCTTGACCAAAATTGAAAAAGCATGACCCTCCCCCACTTTCCTCCAGGTAACCATTCTGTGCATTTCGATCTGTYCATTAGCACTAGCCTGCCAATTCGCCCTAACTATTTTTAGCTCCGGTGTTAGCTAGCCTATGGGTTTTTGTTACATTGAATCTATATGCTTCTTCTATAATTTGTTTTACTACTAGCCTGTATAAAGAGAGAATTGTATGTATATGTTGTAGCCTATGCAATACAAGGGTGTTATTGTAGTGGTTTTGTACACCACCAGACCATATTTTAATGTCATCACGAATCACATGAATAGCATCGAAAGCTATATAAAGTACTGTCTGTCACTGAGAAAGAGGTTCATGTATTTGTGAATGTTTTTCATTGAAATGAATGTTAAGCAGGCATGTTTTATCCTGTTACACAGGCCTAATGAAACAAGCTGTGCATCACCCAAAAAAAGCAGTTGCTTGCATTTGTAATTGAACCTCAACTCACCCTGTTGTAAAAATAAATGAAAGAGAATTGAAATACAGTAGCTACTTAGGTTTGTTGGGGTGTGATCCATGTATTGATTGTATTTAGCTGACCCAAAGAACAAGCTAGATGTAGTTACTATTRAATTTATTTTGGTTAACAGACATAAACAACAATGTACAGTGTGGAGCCAGAAGATATCACTTAAAATTGGTCCTCTGCCCTCACCGAGTGGTGCAGTGGTCTAAGGCACTGCATCGCAGTTGCTAGCTGTGCCACTAGAGATCCTGGTTTGAGTCCTGGCTCTGTCGCAGCTGGCCATGACCGGGAGATCCATGGGGCGGCGGACAATTGGCCCAGCGTCATCCGGGTTATGGGAGAGTTAGGCCGGCAGGGATGTTCCTGTCCCATCGCGCACTAGCGACTCCTGTGGTGGGCCAGGGCGCATGCACGCTGACACCGTAGCCAGGTGTACGGTGTTTCCTCTGACACATTGGTGTGGCTGGTTTAAGCGGACATTGTGTAAATAAGCAGTGCGGCTTGGTTGTGTTTCGGAGGACGCATGGATCTCGACCTTCGCCTCTCCCGAGTCCATACGGGAGTTGCAGCGACAAGACTAACTATCAATTGGATACCACGAAATTGGGGAGAAAAACACATATCATGATTAAAAGGCAAGACAAAATTATAAATGCATTCATTTATATTGACATCCTAAAAAGTGGCAATATTCCCTACACTTTTTCCTAACCTTAAAAATCAACCATATGAATTGCACATTTCGACCTTAAAAAACAATCTATTCATTGCACATCACACCTATCGTTCAAATAAATACACCTGACCAGCAGTAGGGAGCACAATGGAGTGGTTTCTCTTAGACAACCTTGTCCAAATGAAAACCTTTACCTACTTTTTCTTTGCTTGATCTCCAAGGGGAGGCTATTCCATAGACAAATGCTTGTATAGCTCCTCGCAGTCCTGTTTACTTTTGGGATTTTACAGGACATAACACAAGCTCTGGTATTGTAACTGTTGGTTGCAGACCATATCAGTCTGTTTTTTTCATATAACCTCAGGCACAATCATCTTAAGATGTCAAACATATAATTAAGTTTAAGTTGGTCCATTCTGAACGGCAACAAGCCCACCTCCTGGAACTCCTGTACCCCTATATGGTTCCAAGGGGAGACATTAAGCATATACCTGATAACATTATTTTGCATGACCTGCATTCTCTTTCTCAGCTTTTTTTGATAGACCGCTATACCAAGCAGAGCAGGCATAATCAAAATAACACTGAATCAAGGTTGAGACCAGCAATTTCTTCAATTTGATGTTAAAATATCTAGTGTTACGATAAACATTTCAATTTGTTCCCCTTTTTAGAAAGAATTTTAGCAGCAATCGGGTCCCCAGGAAGGGATTGATCTAGGGACACACCAAGATAAGTTACACTTGTTTTAGATTCAATCTCCTGGCCTGCACAGTTTGCCTTTATCTTGTCAGCCCTAAGAAATCTACATTTTGTTCCAAACAAGATCGATTCAGTTTTTCCCAAATGTAGCGACAATTTGTTGTCAATCAACCAGTCTCTAACAAAATGCAATTCCTTACTCAGGGTCTCCTCTATATAAACTTTATCCTTCCCTGATACCAGTATGGCTGAGTCATCAGCATAAACCAGSAGTTTGCACTTTACTGTACCTGGCATATCATTAACATATATAAGAAATAAGAGGCCCTAAAATTGATCCCTGTGGTACTCCACGGGATATTTATTTGGCCTCTGACAGAACATCACCAACATTACATACTTGTGTTCTGTTGGTCAGATAAGACCTAAACCGATTCACTGCTACATAATTTAGACCCATGCATTACAGTTTCATCAGGAGAATATCATGGTCCACAGTGTCAAAAGCTTTCTGCAAGTCAAACATGACCATACCTGTATAGTTCCCTTTCTCACTTTCCTGCTTGATGTGGTCAAAAAGGTGGATGAGGCGAGTATCAACGTAATGAGCGGTTCTAAAGCCAGATTGGAGATCATAAAGAAGTTTGTGCTCGAGAAGGTATCCCTCAAGTTGATTAAAAACGAATCTCTCAACAACTTTGGATAAGGTGCTGAGAATCAACACAGGTCTGTAGTTTCCTACATTTGTTTTAATGCTTTTCTTGTGGAGTGGAAACACCCGGGCTGTTTTGAGATCATTTTTTTWYTTTTWTTTTTYCGTTATTTTACCAGGTAAGTTGACTGAGAACACGTTCTCATTTGCAGCAACGACCTGGGGAATAGTTACAGGGGAGAGGAGGGGGATGAATGAGCCAATTGTAAACTGGGGATTATTAGGTGACCGTGATGGTTGAGGGCCAGATTGGGAATTTAGCCAGGACACCGGGGTTAACACCCCTACTCTTACGATAAGTGCCATGGGATCTTTAATGACCTCAGAGAGTCAGGACACCCGTTTAACGTCCCATCCGAAAGACGGCACCCTACACAGAGCAGTGTCCCCAATCACTGCCCTGGGGCATTGGGATCTTTGTTTAGACCAGAGGAAAGAGTGCCTCCTACTGGCCCTCCAACACCACTTCCAGCAGCACCTGGTCTCCCATCCAGGGACTGACCAGGACCAACCCTGCTTAGCTTCAGAAGCAAGCCAGCAGTGGTATGCAGGGTGGTATGCTGCATTGGGAAATGTACCACTACTAATAGAAAGGTTTACAATATGTGTTATCATTTTAGCAGTGACACAAGCACTATACTTTATGAATCTTGCAGGAAGGTTATCCAGCCCAGTTGCTTTTTTTGTGCTCATTAAGCATAGTAGATTGGAAACTTTGTCCTCTGTTACCATGTACAGCTCAAGCAAATAATTTGTGATAACTTTGCTAAGGTACAAGTTGTTAATGAATTATTGTCCATAGCAGGTCGGTAATTCTTAACTAGAGATGAGGCTATAGTGGTAAAAAATGTGGTAAAATAATTGTTCAACCTTTGCCTGGTCATGACATAAAACATCATCAATATCCAGGCCAATGTGCAGAATCATCCATGTTTCCCATATTTGAATTCTCATTTTATTCACAACGAGCCTGGGAGGAGAATGCAGAACCTTGCATTAACCTCAACACCAGGTAATATGACACATATTAATGCCAAAATAACATACATATATATATATTTTACCTAAAAGTGTGGTGCTCAGAACAGGTGGGCCTCTGCCCTGAATGACGGGTTGCCACTGCATATGACTAATACAACTTGATTAAGTATAACACAGGGTCATCATATTCAATCTCTCTTCCCCCCTTCAACCAGTGTTATTATGGTTGGAGTAAATATTACAGGAGCTGATGGTAACAAATAATATAATATAACATTTGTTCACAGAAAATCAACTATATATAAAATGCATCCAGTAGCTGGCAATTCTCATACTCCAATCTGTTTACAAACCCCCAAAATAATAAGGACAACAGAAAAAAACTTTTGGTGTTTCAGAAAACCTGATTTTTTATTTTCAACAATACACAGACAACATTACAGTAGACSATTCAATTACAGGTTATATTATAATAACTTTTTGTTTCCCCAACAAGAGCAAAAAATGACATGGTTAGATTAATCTCACCCGGGCGCACGTGCAGGCATGTTTTGAATCGGCTGAAAGTTGATTGCATTCGATTTGGAACCGGGCTGCCTCACGGAGTGACGTAATTAAGCTAACATTTGTACATTTAGAATGAAAGTGTTTTTAGGTATGATGTACACTGAACAAAAATATAAACACAACATGTAAAGTGTCGGTCCCATGTTTCATGAGCTGAAATAAATGATCCCAGAAATGTTCCACACACACACACACCCCTTGTGCAGGGGACAATAAAAGGCCACTCTAAAATGTGCAGTTTTGTCACAACACAATGCCACAGATGTCTCAAGTTGAGGGAGTGTGCAATTCATGATGGCTGCAGGAATGTCCACCAGAGCTGTTGCCAGAGAATCCAAWGTTAATTTCTCTACAATGTCATTCGAACTGGTGAACTGTTACATCATAATCATTGAAATTGTTGCATGTTGCGTTTATATATTTGTTCAGTATAGTTTGTTGATTAAGACGACATACAATTATGTTAAAAATGACCAACCAAGCATATCCAAAATGTTTATTGTTAATTAAATTATTGTAAAAAATAATACAGGATATGAGTAAAGTAAGCAATTTATCATAGGAGTAATGGGGTACCCTACAGCTGTACCCTAATCAGGGGCGTGGTCACGTTAAACCCTGCCTCGCTGTGTGTTTCTTTGTGAATGCGGCATTTGTCTGCTGGAGCGCCAATGAGAATGAGAAGAAAATATGGGAAAAGACGACGAGGTGTCAATGTGAAGAAAGAAGGGGCTTTGCAAGGTTACGTACCCTTGCCGCATTCAGACCATATTTAAGCAATAAGGTGGGGGGGTGTGGTATATGGCCAATAAACCACGGCTAAGGGCTGTTCTTACGCACAACGCAACGCGGAGCGCCTGGATACAGCCCTTAGCTGTGGTATATTGGCCATAAGCCACAAACCCCGAGATGCCTTCTTGCTATTATAAACTGGTTACCAACGTATTTAGARCAGTACAAATAAATGATACCCGTGGTATATCACGGCTTTCAGTCAATCAGCATTCAGGGCTCGAACTACCCAGTTTATAGTGGAAATTCGAGCCCTGAATGTGTAATGTAATGAGCAATAACGTAATTCAAATTACAGCGCGCATATCTTTTAATTTAGTACCCGTTTTCATTTAGCCACACCCTTTGAGCTATGACGCACACCAATAAGATCCGTTATCTTCRGTGTAAACGGAAGTGAACATTGACCAAGAACCACTTTAGCGGTTTTAATTGTTGACATTTAGACGTTTGACAAACTGGAACAAAAACAATTACTCATAACAGCACAGCATCACATACTTACCCCATGTAGTGTTTAATTTGCGTTGGAGACTGGACCTTGTTAATTGATGTTATCTAGGTAAAGCTAGCTAGACTAACGTTAGCTAACAATGGCTAACTGTATGGTTTTTCACACTCAAATAGCCTCCRTCATGGAGGTGCTAGCGAATGCAGCCGTGGCAGASATCTGTAAACTCGTAGACGACGACTATGCAGTGTTCCGTTTGGAAATRWCTCAAAGCCAGAAAGAAAACAGGGSATTGCGGAGGAAACTACAGCTATTGGAATTGAAGGTATCACGGGAGCGCGCAGAGCGCGTCCTCGCCAGTCGTCCCAGTAGTGTCAAGATCCTTGACCGATACAGAGGAATGGCAAGAGGTACATTTTGCAGAAGGCCGAGGGTGCGTGACATGTATCCCTGTTCGCTTCTGCGCATGTGTGACTTTAGATGTGTTAACCACGTTATGGTTAACCAGAATTGGGTCTTGGTCGGTTTTTGGATACTATGCAAAACTTATTCCCCTGATTACTTAGCTTGCACAAAGACACAATATCATWATTTATAACCATATTTTTGATTGAATGAATTTCCTWTTATTTACTCAATTAAAACAATGTGACGCATGGAACATAATCAATCAATCTATAAATATTATATCAAGAAGTTATGGGAAGGGTTAGCTTACATCCTTGCCAATTCTAGACAGTGGCAAAATTGTATTGGTGAACAATATAGCGTTGAGCATTGACAGTAGCTAACCTAACCACCTCTTTTCTCCCAATCACTCTCTCAGGTGAAGGACATCTCACTGGAGGCCACAGGAGCTTCGTGAAGCCAGCGGGACACAATACATGGAGAGATGACCAACCAATAACTATTGATGAGGGGAGTGGAACCTCAACCCAGCGCGTTATCGTGATAGAGGTTTGTGTAATAGTGTTGCATAAAAAACTACAGTCACTTTGGAAATAAAATCTGGCCCATTTATTTCAGAAAGGCTCCCCTYAGCTATTCACTTGCTTACATGTAAATCCTGATTTATTTGCCATATTGGAGCTTGTCGCGACTTCACTACGACATTGTTATCCAATTCTACTCATTTCTATTCATTCTACTCCAGTAATAACCTCTCTTCTTGTGCCAGTCTGCAGAGGCTGCAGGTCCTGCAGGGTTGTCTCTGGTGAAACAAGAGAGGACTGAAGAAGAGCACCCACAACACAGCAGAAGCATCCCTACTGGTGTAACGTCTGGAGTGGCGCCCCCTGTAGCCACGGAGGACCTATCCACCGCTGCTGCGACCCAGCCCAGGACTCGATGCAGCATCACGGAGGTCAGTGGAACGCTGAACGCCGTACTCAAGTCAGAGACAGACACTTCAACTGTAACACAAAGGCTTTTACAAGATGGATTATCTGACCACAGGTCAGACCCAGAGAGACTGGAGCCAGGGAGACTGGGCTGTACTCCTGCTACTGGCTCAGAGTATTTACTTTACGGTAACCGAAGCCCGAGGATGGTTCATTCCCATCGGGACTCAGGTGACGCGTTAGAGACTGGCAATGATCCGTCTTGTTCTTACACTTCAGAGATGGACCCTGGCAACATACCCTTGGGCTTAGAGACACAGACTGCTCTGTCTAGAGGGGACTGGAACCGGTACAGTAGTAGTGTATACTCTGAAGGGTGCCTAGATAAGAAAGGGGAGGTTATAGTGGTAGACGATGGGACTGTGAAAGTGGAGGGCGACGCTCCTCCCACATGGAATGCAGATAGTCACCTAGGAGACGGACAATCACAGGGCAGAGATTTTTTAGATTACAGCGAAAGCTTAGAGACAAATCCAAATGTCGCAACCAACTCCCCTTTACACACGCTCAGAGATCGCGACCCAGTGTCCATGTCGTTGGGGCCTTCTGATTCACACGGCCATGTCCTTTTTGATCAGGTATTGAACTCAAACGACAGGGCTAGAGGCCAGGTTCAGGAAGGGGGAGCCACATCTGGCAGTAGTAAAGAGAAACGATTCTTCTGCATGTTCTGTAACAAAGGCTTCAGCTGCCCCCAGAAAGTGGAGATCCATCAGAGGGTCCACACAGGGGTGAAACCCTTCAGCTGTACCCAGTGTCACATGCGCTTCGCCCAGGCTGGTGACCTGAAGAGGCACCATAGGGTCCACACAGGGGTAAAACCTTTCAGCTGTACCCAGTGTCACATGCGCTTTGCCCAGGCTGGTGACCTGAAGAGGCACCAGAGGGTCCACACAGGGGAGAAACCATTCGGCTGTCACCTGTGCCGTGCTAGTTTCTCCCACTCATCCAGCCTGAAGAGGCACCAGAGGGTCCACACAGGGGAGAAGCATACAGCTGCCCCCAGTGTGAGAAGAGGTTCTCCCACCAGCACCAGCTGAAGATGCACCTGAAGATGCACACGGGAGAGAGGCCATTCGCCTGTACGCACTGCAGGAAGAGGTTCTCAGAGAGCCCATTCAATGCGTGGGTGGTTTGAATAAAAAAATATCACTTTTTTGGGGGGGGGTGGGGGGCATTGAAATCACTAAAACCAAATGGGAACTGTGTAGGAATGATAATGGAGCTACATTTATGATCTCCTCACTCATGTCTAGCTTGCTAACAGGCATCGAAACAAAATCTAGACAGTTGTTGAGCATCAATTTATTTATTTTTAAAAGGGGAATAATGGCACATTTCAAAAAAGTCCTGACTCATTGTTTGACTGTCTGTCAAAGGGAGAGAGAGCTAAAGCCAGAGCTACATCACCATAGCTACTGATACATGCATGTTATTGAAATGTGATTAATGCTCACTGTGCAATTTTTCATTGGGGTAGATCAAATGTGTTATTATTACATGTATTATAAGCCTACATTTACAAAATCGGTAGACTAATGACAATCATTTACAAAATGATGCAGGGGWTTTTGTTTGTAAGCCAGGGCCAAATTGCCTTCCTCAAGCGAGAAAGATCATGTGGTAATGCAGGCTAATTTTATGCAATGGAAAAGCATTCTAATACCCGTGCATCAAATAATCTACTCCTTGAAAGTCATGTATTGATTATACACTGAGTTTACAAAACATTAGGGACACCTGCTCTTTCCATGACATAGACTGACCAGGTGAAATATATGATCCCTTATTGATGTTACTTGTTAAATACACTTCAATCAGTGTCGATCAGTGTCGATGATTTTTAAACCTTGAGACAATTGAGACATGGATTGTGTATGTGTGCCATTCAGAGGGTGAATGGGCAATACAACAATGTAGATGCCTTTGAATGGGGTTTGGTAGTAGGTGCCAGGAGCAGCAGTTTGGGTCAAGAACGGCAACACTGCTAGGATTTTCACACTCAACAGTTTCTCGTGCGCATCAAGAATGGTCCACCACACAACTGTAGGAAGCATTGGAGTCAACATCGGCCAGCATCCCTGTGGAACGCTTTCAACACCTTGTAGAGTCCATTCCCCGACGAATTGAGGCTGTTCTGAGGGCAAAAGGTGGGGGTGCAACTCAATGTTAGGAAGGTGTTCTTAATGTGTTGTACACTCAGTGTACAGAATATAGCATACTTGATGAATGATGATCACTGCAATCAACAGCTGCAGTGTTGCTCATTGGATTACCCCATATCATGAAATAGGCTATGTGAAATTATTTCAAGACTAAAGGCGGACACATGGAATTATTTTTATTTGGATGGATGGTTGGCATTACAAAGGTAAGCTGATATTTTCTTATCTAAAATGTGTGTGAAACTTTTCTTCTGTATACATTTGTCAAGCTCGTTATGTGTTGTTTCGCACACAGGACCCTAAACTGAATGGACTTGTGCTTAGTAAAAACCTTAGACTATTTACACAATAAGGCCTGAGGTGTGGTATATTGGCCATATATCACAAACCGCAGAGGTGCCTTATTGCTATTATAAACTGGTTACCAACGTAATTAGAGCAGAAAAAATAAATGTTTTGTCATACCCATGGTATACGGTCTGATATACCACAGCTGTCAGCCAATCAGCATTCAGGGCTCGAACCACCCAGTTTATAATGCACAATATATTCCAACAAAATACACCAACGACATCAGTTAGGAGATAAAGGTTGTGAGCACAGTGTTTCTGATCAGATCAGCAATTATATTCTAATGTATAGTGCCTTTGGAAAGTATTCAGACCCCTTGACTTTTTCCACATGTTACTTCAGCTTTATTCTAAAATGGATTAAGTAAAAAACACTCTTCAGCAATCTACACACAATACCCCATAATGACAAAGCAAAAACAGCTAATTATATTTTGCAAATGTATTWAAAAAAAATATATATACACAACTATTCAGACCCTTTGCTATAAGACTCGAAATTGAGCTCAGGTGCATCCTGTTTCCTTGAGATGTTTCTACAACAGGATTGGAGCCCACCTGTGGTAAATTMAAATGATTGTACATGATTAGGAAAGGCACACAACTGTCTATATCAGGTTCCACAGTTGACAGTGCATGTCAGAGCAAAAACCAAGCCATGAGGTCGAAGGAATTGTCCGTAGAGCCCAGAGACAGAATTGTGTCGAAGGCACAGATCTGGGCAAGGGTTTCAAAACATTTCTGCACCATTGAAGGACCCAAGAACACAGTGGCCTCCATAATTCTTAAATGGAAGGAGTTTGGAACCACCAAGACTCTTCCTAGAGCTGGCCGCCCGGCCAAACTGAGCAATCGGGGGAGAAGGGCCTTGGTCAGGGAGGTGACCAAGAACCCGATGGTCACTCTGACAGAGCTCTGGAGTTCCTATGTGGAGATTGGAGAACCTTCCAGAAGGAAAACCATCTCTGCAGCACTCCACCAATCAAGCCTTTATGGTAGAGTGGCCAGACGGAAGCCACTCCTCAGTAAAAGCCCGCTTTGAGTTTGCCAAAAGGCCCCTAAAGTCTCTCGGACCATGAGAAACAAGATTCTCTGGTCTGATGAAACCAAGATTGAACTCTTAGGCCTGAATGCCAAGTGTCACACCTGGAGGAAACCTGGCACCATCCCTACGGTGAAGCATGGTGGTGGCAGCATCATGCTGTGGGGAAGTATTTTAGCAGCAGGGACTGGGAGACCAGGGGCGAAAATCTGATATCAACCTTGGAGGGGACAATTACATTAAATTTTCTCAAGAGCAATTCCTGAGGGGGACACCAAAAGTAGTGCTGTAACACATAGCATACGTTGTTATATGTTAAATGTATATTGATGAACCATAATTCCTACAACTGGATAATTGATAGGTACAGTAGTTAACTGAAGGGTTTTCCCAACTTGTTCAAATGTTTAAATCATTATAATTCTACTACTAATAATAGTTATAGCAGTGCTCCTTACCAGTCCAGTATGTATGCAGGTATTCGTACTTACAACCAGCAATATCAAGAAAGGTCAGTAGGTGACAATGGTACTGTACACTGTATGGGTGTAGTTTTCATAAATACAATGAACGTGGTGTGATCACATCTAAAATAATCTCCATTGAGAACCATCACAAAGTTGGTCTCCGTATTGAATTGACCTTTTAATTTGACTTTTTCTGATACATTTATATAGTCATTAAATATGTGCACCTGGCCTGAGTCTACTACAATATCTTTGCAAGAACAAAAAGCTTAAAATAAGTACAGTTCTAAAAGCAAAATAACTACTTCAATGAAAAACCCAAATAAATCAAACAAAATATCCTTCAGTCAGTGTCTCAACTCTTCAAACAGCAGCTATGGACAAGTATGTCGCACAAAGTATGCAATTTTAAATAAAATAACATGAAATAAAT
>NC_036873.1:3146010-3190376 GCF_002910315.2 Salvelinus sp. IW2-2015
ATAACATTGCTATGGACCTGCTATGGATTGACTGGATTAACCTCACGTCAGTTACGTACATGTCCCTTTCGGACAGTAGTTACGAACCCTCTATTACCTTGCCAGCTAAAGAACTGGCAGTGGATCAAACCATTGTGAGGCAAAGGGCGGGGGGGGGTCGCAATCTTTTGAAACTTAAAAACGCGCTATTAAGTGTCTATAATCAGCACAAGTGCTTTCATTGCGTATTATTAATATTATTGAAATTACATAGTTATGTTTACAGTGATATATTGGGGGGGACAAATCAAATATTTCCCAAGATGGGGGGGTCGTGTCCCCCCCGTCCCCCCTGGGATTTCCGCCTATGTGGGAGACTAGTCAGTATCGAGGCAAAGATGAACGGAGCAATGTACAGAGAGATCCTTGATGAAAACCTGCTCCAGAGTGCTCAGGACCTCAGACTGGGGCGAAGATTCACCTTCCAACAGGGCAACAACCCTAAGCACACAGCCAAGACAACGCATGAGTGGCTTTGGGTCAAGTCTCTGAGTGTCCTTGAGCGGCCCAGCCAGAGCCTGGACTTGAACCCAATCAAACATCTCTGGAGAGACCTGAAAATAGCCGTGCAGCAAAGCTCCCCATCCAACCTGACAGTGCTTGAGAGGATCTGCAGAGAAGAATGGGAGAAACTCCCCAAATAAAGGTGTGCCAAGCTTGTAGCGTCATACTCATGAATACTCGAAGCTGTAATCGCTGCCAAAGGTGCTTCAACAAAGTACTGAGTAAATGTGATATAAGTTTGACATTTTTTTTAAATGTTCAAAAATATTTAATCCATTTTAGAATAAGGCTGTGACATAACAAAATGTGGAAAAAGTCAAGGGGTCTGAATGAGTTCAGAATGCACTGTATTTGTGTGGCTACGATGTCATCTTTAGAGCACCGCATTTTCTGCTTGGTTTCACAAAAAAATGCATTGAAAGAAATTGAATAGGCTACTACCGAGGTCTGATGATGCTTCTAACAATATAGTAAAAGGCGTGTTGTGTTGGGTGATGTGCTAAAGTCTGATGTAGGCTATTTTGAACAATGCCGGTGTGTTTGAGTTGTCCCCTCTCAAAGGTAAAATTGCAACCCACAACCCAAATTTATCACATAAACATTTCTCAATCGTTTGGGCTTCCTGAATTTAGTATGTTTGTTGATAACGTTTATTATTATCGTACATTTGCGTTATTCTACAAAGTTCTATCTTAAGTTACCTTAACCTGGTAATGTAACTCTTGCTCTACCTCTGCCTCTCTCTCCCTGAATGAGAAAGGTGTACACTTTGACAGTCCAACAATGAGTCAGAAAGGTTTAAGACACATTTTCTAAATGTGCTGTTATTCCCCGTTAAGAGTAGCCCACCGACCTCTGTGAAGACTGAATGCGGCCTGTGGGGCAAAATGAGTTTGACTATAGGCTATATGATGTTCACAAATGCCTATTTCATTACTTATTTTTATCCCAAGACACTTTTAATGAGAAAATGTATGCAGTTTATCAAGTTCATGATGATTTTTTTGTTGAGGTATGTGTTTTTCATATGGTGTATTTAACATTTGTTTATGTTTAATAAACACAAAATGAGACTTTTCATTCTAAGATTAATTGAGACTCTAGTATACATCACAACAAGGCTCATGTCCACAAAGCATATCAGAAAAGGTCCTAGGAATCCTGAGAAAAAAAAWTCCCAGCTCAGAGTAGGTTTTAGGATGATGTTAAGACACTGCTCAGACAAACTCAGAGCCAGGAGTAAAATCAACTCATAAAAGTTTATATCAGCTGATAATCACGACAGTTTGAGGTACCGCAAAGGGAAGACAGTGACGACGACGCTCATTGAAATTGTTGAAAATGAAGGGGAATAATTGCGATGAGGTATCGCCCGCTATCGCACGCTTCAGACAACCACAGTGAATGTGACTGTACATCAAATGTTGCCATGGTAAAACGATTGATAGAATTTTCACCTGACACGATCCCTTTGGCTTCTCTTAATTATCGCCTAATATGTTGGCATGCATAACCTTTTTATTTTTAACTATATTCTTGTTGTTGACAACATTACCGTTAGATCAACACACTCGTCACTCCGGKTTAACAACTCTTAATTGCTTTGGCACAGTAGGAATCAAGTCACTTGCCGATAATGTTGCATACAATGTTGCCTACAACATTTTAAAGGTCTATTTTAATTAAACAATCAAATTTAACATAAGCCCTAGATGCCTTCAATTGCCCAATTTATGGGCATGCCCAATTTAGACATGTTTTTAACAATGTGTTATTGCGCTCCAAAGGGATAACTTTAAACAACATAATGTAGGTAATTAAATAATCAAAAGAAAAACAGGTTTATTTATTATGTGAAATATGCCTAATTTGAATTAATTGTCAAAGGTGCAAGATATACTGTTGCATGTAGGTCTAGATTATTTATGGACTGATCACAAGGCAGTATCAAAACATTATTTCAACAACTCCAAAGTAATTGCATCTGGCGCAGGAACCACTGACTCGCTGCATTGTTCTATTACCAAGACACCTGCTGGTAACTCTTAACTGCTTAGGACAGCTCAAGAGGTCTCCTAAATATCTGTCAACTAGGTGTGACTCTTATGACTAAAGAGGCTTCATGCATGACCCATTAAAGTAGGAGTAAACTCCCACTGGGCACAGAAGTCTATTCCATGTTGGTTCAATCCTGGAAACAACGTTGATTCAACCAGTGTGTGCCCAGTGGGATGTCTCTATTCTCAACCTATTCTGCATACACCTAACAGCACTTTATTACCAATCACTTAATTATATATAAATATACATAGTGTCAAGTAATCAAATCAACTAACATGTTTGCAATCTCATTACCCAATCAGAAAATGCTCCATAGCAGAACCCTACAGCAGGGTGCTCATATTAGATGTCTTGATCCAACATCCTCTCACTGTATCTCTTACAGTCAGTAGACATGGAGGATGGGAAGAATGATCTGCTGCTGGTCAAAGAGGAGACAGTAGAAGACGGACCAGAGAGCATTGATCTGCTGAGTGGACTAAAGATGGGGGAGCAAGGTAAGGGAGAAATAAGTATAACCTACATACAGTAATAGATCTTCAATGGGAATAGTGATGCACCTGGCTATAGTTTTTTTCTTCATTCATAAAATTAAATCAATGCAACTTATGTTGACACAAAAACACACATTATAATGTATGAACTTGACCAGGTAATTGACAAAAAATAAACTGTAGAGTTTTCTCTGCCATGTTTGTAATGTCTATTTTGTAACTTCATTCAGGTGGTTGGCTGGAGGCTAACAGAGGAGACTGGGCAGCCATCTTTGATTCCTAGACCCAGACCGATGCAGTCAAGTGCCCAGGGAAACTGAGCAGGCAATGGACCAGAGGCGACATAGTGGAGGTCAGTGGATGGGACAAAGTCCTGGGGGACGACACTGTTAACCACAAACAGAAACAGACAGTCGAACAAAAAACAACATCCAAACTTAGTCTCCATGATAACAGACTGGCTGTGATCAGGACGAGGCGTAGATTTGGTCGACGGGGAGGTGTCCGTATGCAGGGGGAGAGAACAGACACTGACTCAGCTAGCGATGCTCCGTCCTGCTCCTATAGTTGTGATTCAGAGAGACTGATGGCGCCTCAGGTTAACCCCCTAACAGGTGCTGCCTTCAGCCTGCCTTCTATGGGATCTATCAACTGGAACATGGACCCTGCAACAACACAGACACTTCCTGGCCTTCATCCTCCTCACACTCTCCTTATGTTAAACCAGACCTCAGAAAATGTCGGTGTCTCAACACTAAATGGCTGCACAAGCCCATTGACAGTAGTAGAGATGGAATCAGTAACGTTGGAAGTGTCAAAGTGAAGCGCTTCAGTTTTCCCAAACAGATGGAGATCTACCAGAGGATGCACACGGTGGAGAAACCCTTCGGCTGCCACCTGTGCCGGGCCAGTTTCTCCCACCCGTCCAACCTGAAGAGGCACCAGAGGGTTCACACAGGAGAGAAATCCTACAGCTGCCCCCAGTGTGAGAAGAGGTTCTGAAGGAACCTGAAGGTCCACACGGGACATGCACGCACTGCGGGAAGAGGTTCTCAGAAAGGAGCTACCTCAGGATACACCAGCAGAAAATGCACACGGCCCATGTATAGTGTATTGTGTAATGTACATGTAATGTAGTACTTGTTAGTTTGTAGTTAATTCTGTTGATTTTGGCTGTACAGGGAACTTCAACTGGATGAAGTGAACTGAGGAAAGAATTCGTATGAGGCAGAGTAGATATGGTGATGGTTGGTTCGGTGGTGCCTGTAAAAATGTTGAAACTAGTGTCAGTGCTGGAAAAAGTACCCAAATGTCATACTTTAGTAAAAGTGAAGATACCTTAATTGAAAATGACTCAAGTAAAAGTGAAAGTCACCCAGTAAAATACTACTTGAGTAAAAGTATAAAGGCATTTGGTTTTAAATACACTTAAGTATCAAAAGTAAATGTACAGGGCCTCCTGAGTGGCGCAGCGGTCTAAGGCACTGCATCGCCGTGCTAGATGCGTCACTACAAACCCGGGTTCGAACCCAGGCTGTATCACAACCGGCCGTGATCGGGAGTCCCATAGGGCGGCGCACAATTGGCCCAGCGGGTCATGTTTCAGAGGATGCATGACTCGACCTTCGTCTCCCGAGCCCGTTGGGGAGTTGCAGCAATGAGACAAGATCCAAATTGTGCATTTATGCTTAGTGTGTCCACCAGATCAGAGGCAGTAGTGATGACCAGGGATGTTCTCTTGATAAGTGCGTGAGGAACATTTTCCTGTCCTGCTAAGCATTCAAAATGTAAGTACTTTTGGGTGTCAGGGAAAATGTATGGAGTAAAAAGTACATTATTTTCTTTAGGAATGTAGTGAAGTAAAAGTTGTCCAAAATATGAATAGTAAAGTATAGATGCCCCAAAAAACGACTTCAAATACTTTAAAGTATTTTTACTTAAGTACTTTACACCACTGACTGGTGTTTTATAGTGAGATAAGGATAGTGCCTTAATTCATGTTTACTTGACATGAAGTAGTGAAGATGTGCGTAATGTTGAACCTTTTCCAAAGTATTCTAAAATTCATTGTATCAAAGCTAGGGTACCAGATTTACAAAAAAGTTATTATTTTTGTCACGTATAGTTTTGTGAAATAAAAGTACTGTACTTCAAAGTCCCTTATGTGAGTGTATGACCCTTTTGTTGAAATTAAATACAAAATTGACTTTTTTGGGGCTGTATCATGTGTTTCCCTTATCTCAGTCAGCTCCTAGTGGCCAGGGACTTTAATGCAGGGAAACTTAAATCCGTTTTACCTAATTTCTATCAGCATATTAAATGTACAACCAGAGGGAAAACAACTCTAGACCACCTTTACTCCACACACAGAGATGCGTACAAAGCTCTCCCTCACCTTCCATTTGGCAAATCTAAACATAATTCTATCCTCCTGATTCCTGCTTACAAGCAAAAATTTAAGCAGGAAGCACCAGCGACTCGGTCAATAAAACAAGTGGTCAGATAAAGCAGATGCTAAGCTACTGGACTGTTTTGCTAGCACAGATTGGAATATGTTCCGGGATTCTTCCGATAGACTTGACGAGTACGCCACATCAGTCACTGGCTTCATCAATAAATGCATCGATGATGTCGTCCCCACAGTGACTGTACGTACATACCCCAACCAGAAGCCATGGATTACAGGCAACATCCGCACTGAGCTAAAGGAGCGGGACTCTAACCCGGAAGCTTATAAGAAATCATGCTATGCCCTCCGACGAACCATCAAACAGGCAAAGCGTCAATACAGGACTAAGATCGAATCATACTACACCGGCTCCGACGCTCGTCGGATATGGCAGGGCTTGGAAACTACTACAGACTACAAAGGGAAGCACAGCCGAGAGCTGCCCAGTGACACAAGCCTACCAGACGAGCTAAATTACTTCTATGCTCGCTTCGAGGCAAGTAACACTGAAACATGCACGAGAGCRTCAGCTGTTCCAGACGACTGTGTGATCACGCTCTCCGCAGCCGATGTGAGTAAGACCTTAAACAGGTCAACATTCACAAGGCCGCAGGGCCAGACGGATTACCAGGACGTGTACTCCGAGCATGCGCTGACCAACTGGCAAGTGTCTTCACTGACATTTTCAACCTCTCCCTGTCTGAGTCTGTTAATACCAACATGTTTCAAGCAGACCACCATAGCCCCTGTGCCCAAGAACACTAAGGTAACCCGCATAAATGACTACTGACCCGTAGCACTCACGTATGTAGCCATGAAGTGCTTTGAAAGGCTAGTCATGGCTCACATCAACACTTTTTCCCAGAAACCCTAGACCCACTCCAATTTTCATACTGCCCAACAGATCCACAGATGATGCAATCTCTATTGCACTCCACACTGCCCTTTCACACCTGGACAAAAGGAACACCTATGTGAGAATGCTATTCATTGACTACAGCTCAGCGTTAAACACCATAGTGCCCTCGAAGCTCATCACTAAGCTAAGGACCCTGGAACTAAACACCTCCCTCTGCAACTGGATCCTGGACTTCCTGACGGGCCGCCCCAAGTGGTAAGGGTAGGTAACAACACATCCGCCACTCTGATCCATCACACGGGGGCCCCTCAGGTGCGTGCTCAGTCCCCTCCTGTACTCCTTGTTCACTCATGACTGCACGGCCAGGCACGACTCCAACACCATCATTAAGTTTGCCGATGACACAACAGTGAACCTGATCACCAAAACGACGAGACAGCATATAGGGACGAGGTCAGAGACTGGCCGTGTGGTGCCAGGATAACAACCTCTCCCTTAACTGATCAAGAATAAGAAGATGATTGTTGAACTACAGGAAAAGGAGGACCGAGCACGCCCCCATTCTCATCGACGGGGCTGTAGTGGAGCAGGTTGAGAGCTTCAAGTTTCTTGGTGTCCACATCACCAACAAACTAACATGGTCCAAGCACACCAAGACAGTCGTGAAGAGTGCATGACAAAACCTATTCACCCTCAGCAGACTGAAAATATTTGGTATGGGTCCTCAGATCCTCAAAAGGTTCTACAGCTGCACCATCGAGAGCATCCTGACTGATTGCATCACTGCCTGGTATGGCAACTGCTCGGCCTCTGACCGCAAGGCACTACAGAGGGTAGTGCGTACGGCCCAGTACATCACTGGAGCCAAACTTCCTGCCATCCAGGACCTCTATACCAGGCAGTGTCAGAGGAAGGCCCTAAAAATTGTCAAAGACTCCAACCCCCCTAGTCATAGACTGTTCTCTCTGCTAACGCATGGCAAGCGGTAACGGAGCGCCAAGTCTAGGTCCAAGAGGCTTCTAAACAGCTTCTACCCCCAAGCCATAAGACTACTGAACATCTAATCAAAATGGCTACCCMGACTACCCCGTCTTTTACGCTGCTGCTACTCTGTTATTATCTATGCATAAATCACTTTATTAACTCTACCCACATGTATATATTTCCTCAACTAACCTGTACCCCCGCACATTGACTCTGTACCAGTACCCCCTGTATATACAGTTGAAGTCGGAAGTTTACATACACTTAGGTTGGAGTCATTAAAACTCGTTGTTCAACAACTCCACAAATATCTTGTTAACAAACTATAGTTTTGGCAAGTCGGTTAGGACATCTACTTTGTGCATGACGAGTAATTTTTCTAACAATTGTTTACAGACAGATTATTTCACTTATAATTCAGTGTATCACAATTCCAGTGTGTCAGAAGTTTACATACACTAAGTTGACTGTGCCTTTAAACAGCTTGGGAAATTCCAGAAAATTATGTCATGGCTTTAGAAGCTTCTGTTAGGCTAATTGACATAATTTGAGTCAATTGGAGGTGTACCTGTGGATGTTTTTCAARGCCTACCTTCAAACTCAGTGCCTCTTTCTTGACATCATAGGAAAATCAAAAGAAATCAGCCAAGACCTCAGAAAAAAGTTGTAGACCTCCACAAGTCTGGTTCATCCTTGGGAGCAATTTTCGAATGCCTGAAGGTACCACGTTCATTTGTACAAACAATAGTACGCAAGTATAAACACCATGGGACTACGCAGCCGTCATACCGCTCAGGAAGGTTCTGTCTCCTAGAGATTAGCGTACTTTGGTGCGAAAAGTACAAATCAATCCCAGAACAACAGCAAAGGATCTTGTGAAGATGCTGGAGGAAACAGGTACAAAAATATCTATATCCACAGTAAAACGAGTAAAACATAACCTGAAAGGCCACTCAGCAAGGAAGAAGCCACTGCTCCAAAACCACCATAAAAAAAAGCCAGACTACGGTTTTCAACTGCACATGGGGACAAAGATCATACTTTTTGGAGAAATGTCCTCTGGTCTGATGAAACAAAAATAGAACTGTTTGGCCATAATGACCATCGTTATGTTTGGAGGAAAAAGGGGGAGGCTTGCAAGCCGAAGAACACCATCCCAACTGTGAAGCACGGGGGTGGCAGCATCATGTTGTGGGGATGCTTTGCTGCAGGAGGGACTGGTGCACTTCACAAAATAGATGGCATCATGAGGCACGGAAAATTATGTGGATATATTGAAGCAACATCTCAAGACATCAGTCAGGAAGTTAAAGCTTGGTCGCAAATGGGTCTTCCAAATGGACAATGACCCCAAGCACACTTCCAAAGTTGTGGCAAAATGGCTTAAGGACAACAAAGTCAAGGTATTGGAGTGGCCATCACAAAGCCCTGACCTCAATTCAATAGAAAATTTGTGGGCAGACCTGAAAAAGCGTGTGTGAGCAAGGAGGCCTACAAACCTGACTCAGTTACACCAACACTGTCAGGAGGAATGGGCCAAAATTCGACCAATTTATTGTGGGAAGCTTGTGGAAGGCTACCCAAAACGTTTGACCTAAGTTAAACAATTTAAAGGCAATGCTAGTGTATGAATTGTGAAAAACTGAGTTTAAATGTATTTGGCTAAGGTGTATGTAAACTTCCGACTTCAACTGTAGCCTCGCTATTGTTATTTTACTGCTGCTCTTTAATTATTTATTACTTTTATTTCTTATTTTTTTAGGTATTTTTCTTAACTGCATTGTTGGTTAAGGGTTTGTAAGTTAGCATTTCACTGTAAGGTTGTTGTATTGTTGTATTCGGCGCATGTGACAAATACAATTTGATTTGACTTGATTTACCTAATTCTTGAATCAACACATATGGAAAAAAATATATAACAATAAACTCCAATGGCTACATATTGTTAGGTATTTGAATGAAAGGGTTAGAGATGGGCTTTACTGTGGTTAACATTTTATAACATGTCACATTTCTGTGTGTACAGCAAAGAGTTTCTTTCTATAACGCCTTCATACTTTTATGTTCAATTTGTGTTTACAGTCTGCAGTCCATGAGGACCTGCGGATATCCGGTGTTGCTGGTGGGAGAGAGTGGACCTCTGAAGCAGCTGGTCACAAACCCTGACCCTTGGTCAGAACCAGTCACTCTTCCTTGCCGAGTCAGAACCAGGACCGAACCACGAGGGTCRGTGCAGGACTGGGACAGGGCCTGGGGCTAATAGGGATAGACCATCCTGTTTCCAGGGTTCCAGGGTGTTAAACACAAGAGGTACCTAGCCTATAACACAGCACACAATCCCAACAACACCCAAACAATGGCTCGAGGTCAAGGAGGGAGCTCARAGACTAACCACCTGACTGAGGATGGTGGCTCCTGTTTCTACCTCCTCTGGTGTCATTGGGTCACAACGTGGGAGACCCAGCGTTAGGACGGACGCCAACAAGCAGTAGTACGCCTGCCCAACGTGTGGAAAGGGCTTCGCTTAGGCGAACTACACTACATGACCAAAAGTATGTGGACACCTGCCAGTCAAACATCTCATTCCAAAATCATCTAATATGGAGATGGTCACCCCTTTGCTGCTATACAATAGCATTAGTGAAGTCGGGCACTGATGTTGGCCGATTAGGCCTGACTCGCAGTCAGCGTTCCAATTCATCCCAAAGGTGTCAGATGGGATTGAGGTCAGGGCTCTGTGCAGGCCAGTCAAGTTCTTCCACACCAATCTTGACAAACCATTTCTGTATGGACCTTGCATTGTGCACGGTTGCATTGTTATGCTGAAACAGGAAAGGGCCTTCCCCAAACTGTTGCCACAAAGTTTGAAACACAGAATCGTCTAGAATGTTATTGTATGCTGTAGTGTTAAGATTTCCCTTCACTGGAACTAAGGGGCCTAGCCCGAACCAYGAAAAACAGCCCTAGACCATTATTCCTCCTCCACTGAACTTTACAGTTAGCACTATRCATTTGGGCAGGTAGAGTTCTCCTGGCATCCCCCAAACTCAGATTCATCTGTCGGACTGCCAGATGGTGAAGCGTGATTCATCACTCCAGAGAACACGTTTCCACTGCTCCAGAGTCACGGCTGAGCCGTTGTTGCTCCTAYATTTTTCCACTTCACAATAACAGCACTTACGGTTGACTTACGGTGCCACATTGAAAGTCACTGAGGTCCTCAGTAAGGCCATTATTACAGACAGAAATACTCCTCAATTTCATCAGCTGTCCGGGTGGCTGGTCTCAGATGATCCCACAGGTGAAGAAGCCGGATGTGGAGGTCCTGGGCTGGCGTGGTTACACGTGGTCTGCGGTTGTGAGGCCGGTTAGACGTACTGCCATATTCTCTAAAACGACGGAGGTGGCTTATGGTAGAGAAATTAACATTACATTCTCTGGCAACAGCTCTGGTGGACGTTCCTGCAGTCAGCATGCCAATTGCASGCTCCCTCAAAACTTGAGACATCTATGGCATTGTGTTGTGGACAGAACTGCACATTTTAGAGTGGCCTTTTATTGTCCCCAGCACAAGGTGCACCTGTGTAGTGATCATGCTGTTTAATCAGCTTCTTGATATGCCACACCTCTTAGGTGGATGAATTATCTTGGGAAAGGATGAATGCTCACTAACAGGGATGTAAACACATTTGTGAACAACTTTTGAGAGAAAAAATTGAACATTTCTGGGATATTTTATTTCAGCCCATGAAAAATGGGACCAACACTTTTGCGATTATATTTTTGTTCAGTATAAATGCATATTCCCATGAAACTGATTGAGATCAAATAAATGGTTGTCATAGAGATGCAGTTTGGACGTTTCACCAGTATAAGGTCACAAATTATCATACATGATTGACAGCGATGGCCTGTTTTGAAATGAGGTATTCCTAACTTGGGGATTTAAAAATATAAACTTTTGAGACAATAGGGTGTGTTCGTAAATTCAATCTGGAATGCAAAAGTGTGCTCTAGGTGTTCATAAATTCAGAGGGTTTCGCTCTGGAGCGTTCACACTGGACGCTCTGGCCGAGGAGTAGAGTTGATCCGAGCATTCTGACCTCACAACGGCAGTAATGCACCCAMGCTAACCGGCTAACGTTGCCTACCTTGCTAGCTACTTCCAGACACAAATGAGAGAACACCTCACTCTGACCATTTTACTTGCCCTAGCAGAGATGGTTAGGCTGTTTTCCCTTTATCCAGAGCGTTGGTGACTAAATCTGTTGCTGGCAACAATTTAATTACGCCTTTTTTTGCCTACGTTTACTGACATCCGCCATATTCAACGGGTGTTGAGCGTTCGTAAATTCATCAGTTATTCTGCGCTCTGACACACTCAGACGAGTGCTCTGAAATCGGAGTAGATAGCCAGAGTGAATTTACAAACGCACCCATAGTGTGGGCATGGGCAGACGTTCCAATTGGAGGATGCAGTTTATGCATATTCTATAAACTGTCCGTACAAACGTTGATTGAGGAAATTATTACGTCATTGGCATATTTTTGGGGGCGATCCCTCACCTAAAAAAAATTGCACAACACAACTACTTGTAACCTTAACGTTTTTTCAACAGACTATCGTATTTGTTGATTTAATCCGACGTTATTCATATAATGAGTAATCTAGGAATGTCACGAGTTAATGAGCACGAGAAAACAGCAACTCCACAGATCGCAATGACACTCTATAAGCAGTACCGTATTTCAAAGAACAGCGCGCATACCTTTTTCATTTAACCACACCATTTGAGATATGACGCCTACCAATAAGATCTTTTCTCTTTAGTGTAAACGGAAGTGATCAAAAACTATTTCCACGTTAGCATTGTTATTTAGACGTTTATTATCATCATGGAACTCAATATCAGTCCTTTAACTGTATAATGTCGTTTTTAATTCGCGTTGATACCAGGACTTGGTTAATAGATATTATTTAGGTAACGCTAACTAGGTATAGTAGCTGATCACGTTAGCTAACAATGGCTAACTGTAACGATATGGTTTTTCACACTCAAATAGCCTCCATTATGGAGGTGCTAGCGAATGCAGCYGTGGCAGAGATCTGTAAACTCGTAGACGACGACTATGCAGTGTTTCGTTTGGAAATAACTCAAAGCCAGAAAGAAAACAGGACATTGCGGAGGAAACTACAGCTACTGGAACTGAAGGTGGCACGGGAGCGCGCAGAGGGGACAATGCGAGAGCGCGCCCTCGCCAGTCATAGCAGTAGTGTCAAGTTCCTCGACCGACACAGAGGAATGGCAAGAGGTATATTTTGCAGAAGGCTGTCGCCGTTCATAAAGTTAATTGCACCTTTCATCCCTGCACATGTGTTCAGATGTTACCCAGAATTGGGTTTTGGTCAGTTTTTGGATGGTATGCAATATTTCAAATTCCCTGATTACTAGCCATCTATAGCTAGATATGGGTCGGAAAACGTACCTCAATGCAGGGATAGGATATGCCACTGTACTCCAAATTTGACCTTTAATGGGTTTCCAGCCGCATACAAGCCTAAGATCACCATGCGCAATGCCAAGCATCGGCTGGAGTGGTGTAAAGCTTGCCGACATTGGACTCTGGAGCAGTGGAAGCATGTTCTCTGGAGGGATGAATCAAGCTTCACCATCTGGCAGTCCGACGGACAAATATTGGTTTGGCGGATGYCAGGAGAATGTTACCTCCCCGAGTGCAGAGTGCCAACTGTAAAGTTTGGTGGAGGACGAATAATGGTCTGGGGCTGTTTTTCATGGTTTGGGCTAGGCCCCTTAGTTCCTGTGAAGGGAAATCTTAATGCTACAGCATACAATKACATTTTAGACGATTCTGTTCTTCCGATTTTGAGGCAACAGTTTGGGGAAGGCCCTTTCCTGTTTCAACAGGGCAATGCCACTGTGCACAAAGCGAGGTCCATACAGAAATGGTTTGTCAAGATCGTTATGGAATAACTTGCTTGGTCTGCACAAAGCCCTGACCTCAACCCCATCGAACACCTTTGGAATGAATTGGAACGCCGACTGCAAGCCAGGCCTACTCGCCCAACATCAGTGCCCGACCTCACTAATGCTCTTCTGGCTGAAATTGAATGGAAGAAAGTCCCCGCAGCAATGTTCGAACATCTAGTGGAAGCCTTCCCAGAAGAGTGGAGCAGCAAAGGGGGACCAACTCCATATTAATGGCAATGATTTTGGAATGAGATGTTCGACGAGCAGTTTTGGCCATGTAGTGTATCACAGCCAACGTGACATGCAATTCCATTATGGCTGCTGTGGCTACTGCTAGCTAGCATGAGGACGAAAATGGCAGTTTTCTGGGAAAACGAACAGTATTTCAATCTTCTCGATGGAGCAGTGTGGATAAAGGTCAGATCTGGAGTACTGCACTGTTGTACGGACCCGTATCTCGTGCCGGCTCCATGGTGTCTTAATGTAACCATGAAAAGATGCAGTAGTCTCTACAAGCCAGAATGTTTATTAAAATTATATTTAAACTTTACCGGTTGTTCATGCTGTTGGTCCTTTTGGCAGTAGGAGATAGTGTATCCACAGGAAAGGATTGATTACCCTACTTTTTGCGGCGCWGGTAGGTTCTGTCGCTTGTATTTTCAATCTCTTGACACTTATGTTGACCAAAGCACATTTCCTCGCAATCAGCTGGAAGTGTTTGCCGTTCGGTTATGCTCGGCCATATTGTGCAAGTATTTGTCAAGTGCGAATTGCATCAGTAGGTCGGGGTTTGATAACAGTTCCCTGTGGATATTCTGTGGCTATTTTGTACCAGATTACCTCCGACATAGGGACAAAATCAGCGGACAACAAGTAAAATAAGTCGAAATGAGGTTTGTTCAACATTCTGACTTGTGGGACTGTTCAGTAATGCTGAGCCTACATGTTAGAGACGAGTGGGGAAGTATTTCACCCTCGGATTCTAAAAGAGGCTATTATAACCAGAGCCATTGATTTTTGTCATACGCTTACACTGTTATATGAAGCAGGACTTTCATACAAGCCTTAAAATGAGAACTCCGCCGTGTTCTGCAACCAAATTGCACTCTTCACTCTCATGCAGAATTGTTTGTAAACACAGAAAAGGGTCTATACAGTAGCCAACATAACCTATTCCCCCCCCCCCCCCCCCCCCCCMCCAATCACTTTCACAGGTGAAGGAAGTCTCACTGAAGGCCACAGGAGCTTTGTGAAGCAAATGAAGCACAATTCATGGAGAGATGACCAACCAATCAATGTTGATGAGGGGAGTGGAACCTCAACCCAGCACGTTATCATGATAGAGGTTAGTGTAATAGTATTACATAAAAAATTACAGTTACTTTGTTAATCAAATGTGGCCCGTTTATTTCAGAAAGGCTCCCCTCAGCTATTCACTTGCTTACATGTACATCTGCCATAGGGGAGCTTTTGAGACTTCCCTACGACATTGTTATCCAATTCTGCTAATTTACAGGTAATAACCTCCTCTCTTTTTGTGTCAGTCTGCAGATGCAGAGACTGCAGGTCCTGGGGTCAAGATGGAGAGGTCTGAAGGAGAGGAAGACCCACGGCACAGCACAGACATCCAGACTGGAATGCCCTCTGTAGCCATGGAGGACCTCACCACCGCCCCAGCACAGCCCAGGACCCGTAGCAGCATCACTGAGGTCAGTGGAACGCCGAACGCCGTCCTCAAGTCAGAGACAGACTCCAATACTTTAACTGTAACAAAAAGGCTCTTACACACAGGATCTGACCACAAATCAGACCCAGAGAGACTGGAGTTGGGGACACTGGGCTGTCCTCCTGCTCCCGGTTCAGAGTACTTGCCCGTATTTCTCCAGAGCCAAAGAACGGTTAATTCCCGTGGAGATGGTGATGCGTTAGACACTAGTGGTGATGATCCGTCTTGTTCTTACTCTACAGAGATGGACCCTGGCAACATATCCTTGGGTTTAGAGACACAGACTGATCTGTCTAGAGGGGACTGGAACCATTACAGTAATAGTGTATACTCTGAAGGGTGCCTAGATAAGAAAAGGGAGGTTATAATCATAGATGAGGTGACTGTGAAAGTGGAGGGTGACGCTTCTCCCACATGGAATGCAGATAGTCACCTAGGAGATGGACACTCACAGGGCAGAGATTTCTTAGATTACAGGGAAAGCTTAGAGACAAATCCAACCGTCGTGACCCACTCTCCTATACACAAGTTCAGGGATCGCGACCCAGTGTCCACGTCGATGGGGCCTTCCGATTCACCAAGCCATGTCCTTTTTGATCAGGTATTGAACTCAAACGACAGGACTAGAGCCCAGGCTCGGGGAGGTGGAGCCACATCAGGCAATAGTAAAGAAAAACGGTTCCTCTGCATGTTCTGTAACAAAGGCTTCAGCAGCCCCCAGAAAGTGGATATCCACCAGAGGGTCCACACAGGGGTGAAACCCTTCAGCTGTACCCAGTGTCATATGCGCTTCGCCCAGGCACGTGACCTGAAGAGGCACCAGAGGGTCCACACAGGTGAGAAACCCTACAGCTGCCCCCAGTGTGAGAAGAGGTTCTCCCGCCAGGACCATCTGAAGATGCACCTGAAGGTCCACACGGGAGAGAGGCCGTTCTCCTGTACGCATTGTGGGAAGAGGTTCTCAGAGAGGAGCTACCTCAGGATACACCAGCAGAAAAAACATTCCACTCTATAACATAGAAAGTAACCCTTCCACTCAATAGCTTCTGATGTTTAGATCAAACCCTGCATTATAGACAAAGATTAATTTTCATTGTTGTCAGCAGAATAGATCCATAGATGTGTTTGGAATAACAAGAGGAACGGATATCAGTGTAGAATATTCCTGGGTAGAATATTGCATCCAGACATTGTGATATATAAGGCATATATAAGCCTACAAAGTCTGATACATGTTGATTGTACTGTGTAGGCTATATGATGTTCACAAATGCCTATTTCATTACTTCCATTCAACTACTTAATTTTTTCCCCAAGACACATTTCATGAGAAAATTAATGCAATTTAGCAAGTTCATTCAGATTATTAGTTGAGATGTGTATGTGTGGTTTTCATATGATGTATTTAAAACTTGTTTATGTTCAATAAACACAAAATGGAACTTTTCATTCTAAGACTTTCATTTGGACTCTTAGTATACATCACATCTGATCTCACCCTATTCTGCATACACACGATATTATAACCAATATACACTTACTAAATATACCCAAACACCTACTGTACACGTCAACATAGTTTAGTCAGGTTTGTCTGATGACTTTTAACTTATCATAGCTGACTTATTTTTACCCACATAATATTTCTGTCCTATGATGTTTTTTTTACATTTTATTAAGTCATTCTGTAACTACAGTATAGAACTCTAACGTAGTGGGGAACATAAGCAATTTAAATGTAAATATTTTCTGCGGCTCAAAATGCGTATCAGCCAATTAAAATGTTTGATTTACTTGCAGTTGACCAAACTCTAAATTGTAGCTAGTCTCATCAGATTATATCCTGGAACAAGTTCTGCATCAGCCAATTAAAATTGTCGACGTAGGTGGACGTGTTCCAACACTTGTTCATGGAAGTGTCCTTAACATACCGCAGTCCAACTCTGCACATTCTGATCATCAAAGCAACTGTCACGTGTATTTGACTGACTGATCAAATTGCTCTCTGTGTAAATTGCCTAGTCTGCGTAATTGACGCAGATTGTGACAAGGCTTCAAATCTCAAATGAGCCCCCCCCTTTTATATGTAGATTGACGTGTATTGTGTTAGTGTGTTGAAAAGGGATGTAGCCAACAGCTTGAAAATGCAGAGCTGCCTCTTAAGCATTGCACACAAACACACTGCTATTTGTGCATCTAACTTTCTTACGGTGTTTTTGTAAATTCAATCTGGAGTGCCAGAGTGCCCTCTGGGCATTTGTAAATTGTCGGATTGTTCGTTTGTTGTAAATTCAAGAGTGTTTTGCTCGCGGAGCGTTCAGAGCGCATACTGGACGCTCTGGCGGAGGAGTAGGGTTGATCCAAGTTTCTGACCTCACAACGGCAGTCAAGCACCTAAGCTAACCTTCATTTAACTAGGCAAGTCAGTTAAGAACAAATTCTTATTTTACAATGACGGCCTACCCCGGCCAAACCTTCCCCTAACCCAGACGACGCTGGGCCAATTGTGTGCTGACCTATGGGACTCCAAATCATGGCCGGTTGTGATACAGCCCGGGATCAAACCAGGATCTGTAGTGATTCCTCTAGCACTGAGATGCAGTCCCTTAGACCGTTGCGCCACTTGGGAGCCCGAAAATGAGAGAACACCTCACTCTGACCATTTTACTCTCCATAGCAGAGCTGGTTAGGCTGTTTTCATGTTATCCAGAGCATTGGTGACTGTAACTGTGCTCCTGGCAACAATTTAATTACGCTTTTTCGCTGAGGTTTACTGACACCGGCCATATTCAAGAGGTGTTGAGCGTTTGTACATTTGTCAGTTATTCTGCGCTTTTGCACACTCGGAGGAGAGTGCTCCGAAATCGGAGTAGATAGCCAGAGTGAATTTACTAACGCACCCTTAGTCCTGAATGAATCGTGAATAATGATGAGTAAGAAAGTTACAGATGTAGAAATATCATACCTCCAAGACATGCTAACCTCTCACCATTACAATAACGGGGGAGGTGAGCATTTTGGGGGGGGGGGTGTATGATATTTGTAAGTGTATCTTTCTCACTCATCATTATTCATGATTCATTCAGGGTTATCCGTAATGATGGTAGCACCCACATTAATGTAGAAGAGTTTAGTAACATATTCTATTCTTATTTACAATAAAGGTGACTCAAATGACACAATACATTATTTACCATTAATTTCTATTGGGCACAAAATTCTCTGAAACACAACCAAAATAAACAGTAATGCATCCAACAAGTTTGTGGAGTCACACGCTTGATGTAATCATTGCGCGCTAGGAATATGGAACCAAATACTAAACTTTTGAATACTTTAATACACATAAGTGAGGGGACTATGTACAAAAGGTGCTCTAATTTCTAAACGGTTCACCCGATATGGATGACAATAACCTTAAATAAAATCTAACAGTCTTCACTTTAACCTTAGCCGTGTGGTCAGGTGCCACAAAGGGAGTCCTCGGAAAATTACAATTGGCTCAGAACAGGGCAGCACGGCTGGCCCTTAAATGTGAACGGAGAGCTAACATTAATAATATGCATGTCAATTTCTCATGGCTCAAAGTGGAGGAGAGATTGACTTCATCACTACTTGTTTTTGTAAGAAGTGTTGACATGGTGAATGCATCGAGCTGTCTGTTTAAACTACTAGCACACAGCTCGGAGACCCATGCATACCCCACAAGACACGCCACCAGAGGTCTCTTCACAATCCCCAAGTCCAGAACAGACTATGGGAGGCGCACAGTACTACATGGAGCCATGGCTACATGGAACTCTATTCCACATCAGGTAACTGATGCAAGCAGTATAATCAGATTTAGAAAACAGATAAAAATACACCTTATGGAACAGCGGGGACTGTGAAGAGACACAGACACACATACATGGATGTTGTATTGTAAATATGTGATCGTGGAGTAGTGGCCTGAGGGAACACACTAAATGTATTGGGTAAAGTGTTATGAAATGCAATGTCATGTAATATTTACATTGCATATAACTGCCTTAATGTTGCTGGACTCCAGGAAGAGTAGCTGCTGCATTGGCAAGAACTAATGGGGATCCATAATAAATACAAATAGTTAATGTATAATTTCAAATCCAAAGTGTTGGAGTACAGAGCCAAAACAACAAAAATTGTCCCCAATATGTTTGGAGCTCACTGTACTTCAGGGAAGTGTCTGACGCCCTCCCAGCTCCCCCGTCCCTATCCCTCCACTCTCGCCAATAACCACCATTGGAACTTAACTATAATGGAAAACAAGGAATAATAATGACTTGACCTCCTAATTTGTCCAGAACTCTTATTCATTTTACAGCAGGTTTGCAAGTCACAAAAATAAATAAAATTACATTGTAGTATAGATTAATCCTTTCTTCCTCTTTTCCAAGCCAAGCTTATCCCTCAAACCTCCCCATCCCAGTTTTCCTCCCCCCTTTACCCCCAAGCCAAGCCAAGCTCATCACACCCTCCCATCCTTGCCAAGCTTGTCACAACCTCCCATCCTTGGACACCCTTACCCACCCAAGCCAAGTTTCTCCCAACCTCCCGTCTTTTCCCACCCTCCCTTCTTCTCAGATACATTTACACACATCGACTTACTCATCCATTCTCCTTCATTCACACATACCCTATGCATCCACACACCCATTCACTCCCTCCCCACACGTATTAATTCACCTTCCTTCACACTCCCATTCATATGAACACCCACACACACCTACACTCACGCCCAAACACACACACGTCCATAGAACAGTTGGTTCCACTTTATTTGAAGGCTTCATAAAGCCTTGATATAGGGTTCATAAACACTGCATAAATGGGCCAAAAATCAGTCATCTTTAATTGTATTTCATGCTCTATAAAAGATGTATAAATATGTCAAACAGTTATGCCTCATTATGAATCTTTATAGAGCATGATATACGGTTATAGATGAGATGCTTCACAAATATGTAGTGTTATGACGCCTATATGAAGGCTTTATGAAGCTATCATAAGATGCACTTATAAAAAAGCTGGGCCAAACAGTTATTGACATACATGCTATATTTCCTCTTTTGTATTATATTTTCAGTGTCCATGTAGCCCATTGGCATCGGCTACTGTCACGTTCCTGACCTTATTTTCCTTTGTTTAACTTTGTTTAGTTGGTCAGGACGTGAGCTGGGTGGGTAGTCTATGTTATGTGTTTCTATGTGGGGTTAAATGTGTTGCCTGATATGGTTCTCAATTAGGGGCAGGTGTTTGACGTTTCCTCTGATTGAGAACCATATTAAGGTAGGCTGTTCTCACTGTTTGTTTTTCGGGTGATTGTTCCTGTGTCTGTGTATGTCGCACCACACGGGACTGTTTCGTTTGTGCTAGTCTGTACCTGTTCGTTCGTTCTTCGTGTTTATGTAAGTTCTTAGGTTCAGGTCGGTCTACGTCGTTTGTTATTTTGTAATCTATTCAAGTGTTCTTCGTGTTTCGTCTTTGTTTTAATAAATCTTCATGTATTCATCAACCGCTGCGTTTTGGTCCGATCCCTACTCCTCCTCTTCAGACGAAGAGGAGGAGAGCAACTGTTACATAATCACCCACCAACCAAGGACCAAGCGGCGTAACAGAAAGCAGCAGCAGCGATCGCAGGATTCCTGGACATGGGAGGAAATACTGGACGGTAAAGGTCCATGGGCACAACCTGGAGAATATCGCCGCCCTCGTGAAGAGCTGGAGGCAGCTAAAGCCGASAGGCGGCGGTATGAGGAGGCAGCACGGAAGCAGGTGAAGGATCTGGACTATACAACCTGGGAGGAGATCGACAGGTGGGCGATCGACCCAGAGGAGAGTGCCGGAGCCCGCTTGGGATTCTCTGGGAGCATACAACCAGGTAAGGTTAGGCAGGCTCAGTGCTCAAGGGAGCCAGTACGCCTGCATGTCCGGTATATCCGGCGCCACCTCCCCGCCCAGCCCAGTACCACCAGTGCTTACACCACGCACCAGGCTTCCTGTGCGCTCCAGAGCCCTGTTCCTCCTCCACGCACAAGCCTATGGTGCGTGTCTTCAGCCCGGTACCACCAGTTCCGGCACCACGCACCAAGCCTCCTGAGCGTCTCCAGACCCCTGTTCCCCTCCACGCACTAGCCCTGTGGTGCGTGTCTCCAGCCCAGTACCTCCAATCCGGTACCACGCACCAAGCCTCCTGTGCGCCTCCAGAGTCCTGTGCGTCCTGTTGCTGCTCCCCGCACTAGCCTGAAGGAGCGTGTCCTTAGCCCGGTATCTCCAGTTCCGGCACCACCACCAGGCCTACAGTGCGCCTCAGCCGGCCAGAGTCTGCCGTCTGCCCAGCGGCGCCAAAACTGCCCGTCTGCCCAACGCCGTCTGAGCTATCCGTCTGCCAAGCGCCGCCTGAACTGCCCGTCTGTCCTGAGCCTTCAAAGCCGCCCGTCTGTACTGAGCCTTCAAAGCCGCCCGTCTGTACTGAGCCTTCAAAGCCCCCGTCTGTACTGAGCCTTCAAAGCCGCCCGTCTGTCCTGAGCCTTCAGAGCCGTCTGCCAGATAGGAGCCGCTAGAGCCGTCGCCAGACAGGAGCCGCTGGAGCCTTCCGCCAGACAGGAGCCGCTAGAGCCTTCCGCCAGCCATGAGCAGCCAGAGCCGCCAGCCAGCCATGAGCAGCAGAGCCGCCAGCCACCATGAGCACCAGAGCGCCAGACAGAGCCGCCAGCCAGCCATGAGCAGTCAGAGCCGCAGCCAGCCATGAGCAGCCAGACCGCCAGCAGCCATGAGCAGCCAGAGCCGTCAGCACCATGAGCAGCCAGAGCCGTCAGCCAGCCATGAGCAGCCAGAGCCGTCAGCCAGCCATGAGCAGCCAGAGCGCTCAGCCAGCCATGAGCAGCCCCTCAGTCCGGAGCAGCCCCTCAGTCCGGAGCTGCCCCTCAGTCCGGAGCTGCCCTCATTCCGTGTTGCCCTCATTCCGGTGTTGCCCCTCATTCCGGTGCTGCCCTTAATCCAGTGGGGTTAATTTGGAGGGTGGCCATTTGGAGGAGGCTACGGAAGCGGGATTGACTATGGTGGGGGGGACCACGTCCGAGCCGGAGCCGCCACCGTGGACAGATGCCCACCCAGACCCCCCTTGAGGTTCAGTTTTGCGGCCGGAGTCCGCATCTTGGGGGGGGGGGGGGGTACTGTCACGTTCCTGACCTTATTTTCCTTTGTTTAACTTTGTTTAGTGGTCAGACGTGAGCTGGGTGGGTAGTCTATGTTATGTGTTTCTATGTGGGGTTAAATTGGTTGCCTGATATGTTCTCAATTAGGGCAGGTGTTTGACGTTTCCTCTGATGAGAACCATATTAAGGTAGGCTGTTCTCACTGTTTTTTTTCGGGTGATTGTTCCTGTGTCTGTGTATGTCGCACCACACGGGACTGTTTCGTTTGTGCTAGTCTGTACCTGTTCGTTCGTCTTCGTGTTTATGTAAGTTCTTAGGTTCAGGTCGGTCTACGTCGTTGTATTTTTGTAAAATCTATTCAAGTGTTCTTCGTGTTTCGTCTTTGTTTTAATAAATCTTCATGTATTCATCAACCGCTGTGTTTTGGTCCGATGGAGGAGAGCAACCGTTACAGCTACTTCTATCGTTACTTCCTAGAGAAGAATAGTTACTTGGGGAAAGTAGATTATAGATTTTATTTGGGGAGGGGGAAATAATATTATCTCAATTTACCATAAGCTGATCATAGGCATCACTGTATGTAGCCTAGTGCGCACATAGTTTTTTCCTACTTAATCCTCTTCTCAGAACAGGGGGCGCTCCTTCTTCAACTGGAAAGGTTTCTTGTAGCTTGATTAGGGCTTCATTGACGCTTGTGAGTTCCATCCTTTGCGTTCCCTTCCATACCCACAGCACTGCCGGGAAGCAGAGTTGAGATTTGATTCTGATTGTCTGATCGGAATGTATTCCTTGCGTTTTCTCCTCAGCCTAGCAGACAGGTCCTAGACGAATCGAATGGACTGGCTGTGGATTTTGATCTCCTTTCCCTCCTGTGCTTTCAGAATGTTGACTTTGGTCTGATAGTTCCACAGCTTGAAGATTACCATGCAGGGATATTTAGCGTTCATCTGTTTCACGCCCGATCCTTTGGCATCGTTCCAGATCCTCTGGTGCTATATCCACGGCAAGTTCCTCTGATATCAGTTTGACCACGTTGCTGGAAAGGTGTCCTTTTTTCCTCGTCTTCTGATACAGACAATATTCTCATGTTTCGTCTCATTCTGCTTTCTTGCTGGTCCAATTCATCTTCTAAAGTTTGCAACTTTATTTCCAGCAGGCTAATTTTTTTTTTGTTCTTTCACGTGCATGTCTGACACGATAGACTACTTTCTTTTCGAGCGAATCTACTTTTTTAACAACAGATTGTAGCAGTTTGTTTTGGTGTGCATTGAGAGCATTTTAGCTTTGTTTGATATTCTTTAGCTGTTCATTACTCCCGTTTGCATCTCCTAATTGCTCCTTGTCTTTTGCTCTGGGGGAAGCAATGCTTTGTTGGATTTGTGTCGCCGCACCGCTTTACCAACTGATTGGTTTGCATTTGTACATAACTGACCGCTCACGCTTTCCCATTCGCTTGGGGATATATTGATCTATTTGATTTTAGAGACTTAATTTAAACTTTGTTGTTTGCTTTCTACATATAASCACATTTTTGTCAGTACAAAACAGAGCTAGTCACACCTGTCATAACTCTCCTGTGAAGATCTGAAGGATCAGGGTACAGTGGGTCCTCTCTACAACGCCCTCTCTCTCCCGCAGAGGTAGAGGGGAACGCTTTATGTTGGTCGTAAAATACTCTGCTTTTGGACTCTGTAGTATCGAGTTTTGGAATGTGACTGTGGAACACAGAGACACTTGGACATCAAAAGGTTGAATAATTGAACAGTATTTCTGTTGTCCAAGCAGTTGGAGTGGTCCGTGGACACTTAAGGAACAGTCATGTCGAGTTTGTTTCATTTGGTGACCTCATGAAGATCAGGAGACACAGATTACTGTTTCTTTGTTTGTATACACTTCTCAATTATGGGGTTTGCATCTGAATGTTGTATAAAATGAATGATTAAGCATGAGAATACTTTTGGAAAGATAACAATGTGATCTTAGTCTTCTAAATGAGAATTGTTTTTCATAGTAACTTATGATCAGTCAGTGGCCACGCTCCTGTGAGCACAGACACTACACGGCATCATGGAACGCCCCCTTTTCTACTCCTGTATAAAACCACCCGTGACAAAATTTACATTAGACCAGAAAACATGGAAGCTGTCGCTATAAGTTGAAATGGTTGGCAACTCTACCAAAGGACAGGACCAGAGAACATGGAGATCATTCCCACGTTGAAATGGCTAAGAAATCTACAAACTAAAGAACAATTATTCAGGCTGCAGCTGTTTAAGTACTTTAGTCTGGTAAATGCAACTGGTCGAATGACCGAATGGTACTCTGACGTATCCATTATAACAAGCTGGCGATCGCAGAGAGGGACAACAAAGGCATACACTCGTAAATATGTAAATTGCCATTTCTTTTCGAATGAGCGGTTGTTCATGTTCAAAGTATTAACATTTCCATGAGTGTAGTTATCAACTCTGAATATCCCGCTCTTAAGCTTTCCCGACCCCTTTCCTTTGTCTACCAAGCCATCATATTGGCTTAGCCCACTAGGTACTTTTCTTTGTGTCATGTTAGTAACCAATGTATGATCTACTGTGTGTGTGTTTATGTGATTGATTAGTTAGTTAGTTAGTAAATAAATAAGCCATTTTGTATATCACTGATTCATGATTTATGATGATAGGGTTCGTGCAGATATCCAAGGGTTTGCGACATTCAGGAATGAGACTGTTGAGCTAATAATACATTAATATACGACTGTAATCGATAAGATAATAAAATATCTGAAGAGTTATATTCGGGAAATTGCAACTCTATAAACAACATTTTCCCGTGGTGCCCCAACTTCCTAGTTAATTACTATTCCGTGATTAAACGAATCAGATCAGATCAGCTTAAACGATTAGATCAGCACTCCTACTCTGAGACTCTTTGTAGATATTGGCCGAGGTCTTGATTAATTTTGTGGAACCATGGCTTTTAAATGATCAAACCATTAAAGAGTGTCAAGTAATCAAATCAACTAACACGTTTGCATAGTATAAAATAAATTGACATGTTTGCACAGTACTCATAGAAATCCCTCATTGCCCAATTAGAAGATGCTCCAAAGCAGGGTGCTCCTATCAGATTTCTTGATCCAAAATCATCTCACTCTGTATCTCTTACAGTCAGTAGACATGGAGGATGGGAAGCCTGATCTGCTGATAGTCAAAGAGGAGACGATAGAGGACGAACCAGAGCGCATTGATCTGCTGAGTGGACTAAAGATGGGGGCGCAAGGTAAGGGAGAAATACACTACCGTTCAAAAGTTTGGGGTCACTTAGAAATGTCCTTGTTTTTTTTTTTGTCCATTAAAATAACATAAAATTGATCAGAAATACAGTGTAGACATTGTTAATGTTGTAAATGACTATTGTAGCTGAAAACGGCTGATTTTTATTTGACTATCTACATAAGCGAAGAGGCCCATTATCAGCAACCATTAGTCCTGTGTTTCAATGGCACGTTGTGTTAGCTAATCCAAGTTTATAATTTTAAAAGGCTAATTTATCATTAGAAAACCCTTCTGCAATTATGTTAGCACAGCTGAAAACTGTTGTCCTGATTAAAGAAGCAATACAACTGGCCTTCTTTAGACTAGTTGAGTATCTGGAGCATCAGCATTTGTGGGTTCGATTACAGGCTCAAAATGGCTAGAAACAAAGAACTTTCTCCTGAAACTCGTCAGTCTATTCTTGTTCTGAGAAATGAAGGCTATTCCATGCGAGAAATTGCCAAGAAACTGAAGATCTCCTACAACGCTGTGTACTACTCCCTCCACAGAACAGTGCAAATTGGCTCTAACCAGAATAGAAAGAGGAGTGGGAGGCCCCGGTGCACAACTGAGCAAGAGGACAAGTACATTAGTGTCTAGTTTGAGAAACAGATGCCTCACAAGTCTTCAACTGGCAGCTTCATTAAATAGTACCCGCAAAACACCAATCTCAACGTCAACAGTGAAGAGGCGACTCCGTGATGCTGGCCTTCTAGGCAGAGTTGCAAAGTAAATGCCATATCTCAGACAATCCAATAAAAAGAAAAGATTAAGATGGGCAAAAGAACACAGTCACTGGAGAGAGGAACTCTAACACAACGTGCCATTGGAACACAGTGATGGTTGCTGATAATGGGCCTCTGTACGACTATGTAGATATTCTTTTTATTTTTTTATCTGCCGTTTCCAACTACAATAGTAATTTACAACATTAACAATGTCTACACTGTATTTCTGATCAATTTGATGTTATTTTAATGGACAATTAAAAAAAAAAAAAAATCTTTCAAAAACAAGGACATTTTTACCCCCTTTTTCTCCCCAATTTCGTGGTATTCAATTGTTAGTAGTTACTGTCTTGTCTCATCGCTGCAACTCCCGTACGAACTCGGGAGAGGCGAAGGTCGAGAGCCATGCGTCCTCCGAAACACAACCCAACCAAGCCGCACTGCTTCTTAACACAGCGCGCATCCAACCCGGAAGCCAGCCGCACCAATGTGTCGGAGGAAACACCGTACACCTAGCGACCTGGTCAGCGTGCACTGCGCCCGGCCCGCCACAGGAGTCGCTAGTGCGCGATGAGACAAGGATATCCCCGCCGGCCAAACCCTCCCTAACCTGGACGACGCTAGGCCAATTGTGCGCCGCCCCATGGGCCTCCCGGTCGCGGCCGGCTGCGACAGAGCCTGGGCTCGAACTCAGAGTCTCTGGTGGCATTAGACCACTGCGCCACCTGGGAGGCCCCACAAGGACATTTCTAAGTGACCCCCAACTTTTGAACGGGAGTGTACATATAGCCTACATACAGTAATAGATCTTCAATAGGAATAGTGGCTATTCTTTTTTTTCTTCATTCATAAAATTAAATCAATGCAGCTTATGTTCACATACAAAAACACACATTATAATGGATGAACTTGACCAGGTAATTGACAACAAAAAACTCCATATGTAGAGTTTCTATTCTCTAACCTCTTCCTGCAGGAGACTGGGTGGCCATCTTGGATACCCAGACCGGTGCAGCCAAGAGCCCAGGGGAAAACATAATTGATCAGGGCAGGACCAGAGGCGATATAGTGGAGGTCAGTGGATGGGACAGCATCTTCAACTCTGGGCTGGGGAACAACACTGTTAACCACAACCAGAAACAGACAGGGGAACACAAAACAGCATCCACACTTAGTCTCCATGACAACAGACTGGCTGAGACCAGGGTGAGGCGTAGATTTGGTCTGCGGGGACGGGGAAGTGTCAGTATGAGAACAGTCACAGACTCGGCTAGCGATGCTCCATCCTGCTCCTATAGTTGTGATTCAGAGAGACTGACGGCGCCTCAGGTTAAACCCTTTAACAGGTGCTGCCTTCAGCCAGCCTTCTATAGGATCTATCAACTGGAACATGGACCCTGTGACAACACAGACACTCCCTGGCCTTCATCCTCCTCACACTCTCCTAATGTTAAACCAGACCTCAGACAAAGCCAGTGCCTCAACATTAAATGACTACACAAGCCCATTGACACATGACAGTAGTAGTAACGCTATGACCAGATCCAGTAGTAAAGAGAAGCTCTTCCTGTGTTCATTCTGTTGAAAAGCCTTTAGTTTACCCAAACAAGTGGAGCTCCACCAGAGGATGAACACCATCTGTGCCGGACCAGTTTCTCCCACTCGTTCAACCTGAAGAGGCACCAGGGTAAACACAAGGGAGAAACCATACTGCTGCCACAAGTGTGAGAAGAGGTTCTCGCACCAGCAGAAAGTCCAAATGGGAGAGAGGCCATTCGCCTGTACGCACTGCGGGAAGAGGTTCTTAGAGGAGCTACCGCAGGCTACACCAGCAGAAATAGTATTGTAATATGTAGTGTAGTACTAGTTAGTTTGTAGTTCATTCTGTTGCTTTAGGATGTAGTGGAGGTGAACTGAGGAARTAATGAGTACGATGAGGCAGATTAGATAATATGGTGATGGTTGGTGTGATGGTGCCTGTAAAAATACTTCACTGATGAAGAGTGACAACTATGTCCCTTTAGGTTGATACTGGTGTCTTATAATGAGGAAATAGTGCCCTAATTACTTGATATAAAGTAGTAAAGATGTGTGTAATGTTGAACCTTTTCCAAAGTATTCCAAAATGTTTTTAATCAAAGTGAGGGTAGCAGATGTACAGAAAAGGGAAAGTGTTACCATAGTGAGAAAAAATATTCTACTTTTCACATGTAWCATTTTGTGCAATAAAAGTAGTGTATGACCATTTTGTTGAAATCAAATACAGTGCTGACTGACTTGGTTATTTTTGTATCATTGCAGGGATTAAGTTTCAACACATATGGACATTTAAAATAAAAAATAAAAAATCCATATTGTTAGGTACTTGAATCACAGTTTTAGACATGGGCTTGACTGTGGTTAAAAGAGTCTTATATAAACCTTTATGCTTTTCTGTACAATCTTTGTTTTCAGTCTGCAGCCCATGAAGACCTGTTGATATCCAGTGTTACTGGTGGGAGAGAGTGGACCTCTGAGGTGGCTGGCCATAAACCCTGGCCCCGGATCAGGACCCTGGATCAGGAGCCTTCGCTCTTCCTTCCCGAGTCGGAACCAGGACACAACCGCGAAGTACAGAGACTCCACCACATAGAAAACAACCAGTGGTCAGGTGGACTGAACAACCTCAGTCCTGGTGGTCATCAGATAGACAGAGGCTCCAGTCAGGGATCCAGTCTGCAGCACAGACCCTTCTCTTCACAGTCTCAGTGCAGGGATGAAGCAGGGCCTGGGGCTGATAGAGATAGACCCTCCTGTTCCTATGATACAAACACCACAGTATCCATGATGAACAGAGCAGGTCACCCTGGGCTTCAGCCTTCACAGAGAGTGGTGGGAGACCCCCCTGGTGGTAGTCTATCAGCAAGTCTGTCTTCTCCTTCAGGTTCTCATCTAATGCCTTGTGACTGGGTTCATAGAAAGCCTGAGCCTGGACCTGGGTCTAGCCTTCCTCAGTTACCTCATGGTTACCCTACAAATACAGACAGGGTCAGGATGGGTGTTCAACACGAGAGGTATCTAGCCTATAACACATCACATAATCCCAACAACACCCAAACAATGGCTAGAGGTCAGGGGGGGAGCTCAAAGACTAACCATCTGAGGGTGGCTCCTGCTTCTGCCTCATCTGGTGTCATTGGGTCACAACATGGGAGGCCGAGCGTTAGGACTGATGCAGAAAAGCCGTATGCCTGCCCCACATGTGGGAAGAATTTTGCTAAAGCAAAATATGTGAAGCAGCACCAGACCATTCACACCAATGAGAGGCCCTTCAAGTGCAAACTATGTTACAAGAGCTTCTCCTTCCTGAGTATCCTTATCAGACATAGGAGTGTCCACAATGGGGAGAAATTGTAGCAGTGTGTCTTCAGATGTACACAGGGGATATCTGGGAACCATTCTTTATCTGACATATTATAGTTATCATGTGAAGTGTCTTGGGGTAAGAGGGTTTTTTGGATTACTAAGTCCCTCAGCATCTGGGCATGCTGTCTTTCTCACGTGATACAAACTTGTTGTTTGGTGTGCTGGCATAGCCATAACACTGTCATTTAAGTCTAACACTATATTCATCCTTTGAATTTGGTTTTGCCTATGTTCTATTCATAACAAATATAATGTCCCTCTTTTATATAACACCTTTATAACACCACCTACCCCCCAAAATTATTTGGCATAATCAGGAGGTATCTGTTCCTTTATGTACTACAAATAGATGATCAAATCGGTTAATGAGAAATTATGTTGTCTTTTTATTTGCTTAAAAATTTGACTTCGTTTCCTTGGCTTCCTTCGAACATATTGTCACAACAATGAGCCAGATATTTCACCGGATGTATAAATGTGAAGCATCCGTTTGGCGTTACCACTCACGACCAAATATGGTGATGAGAGGAAGCCCAGTGGTTGGCAGTGAGAGAAAATGGAGCGAGATGGATTTTGGCCGATATTCTGTTCATTTTCTCATCAATTAAACATTTGATCTCAATACAGTTTTCTGCTTTCAAAACTATAATCTGTTATGAACAGAGTGGATTAAGTTTGGCAGACTTTACCCTTTCACCCCCCCCCAAAAAAATAGCTTTCTTTCGAAGGAGTTTAAGGGCGAATTGAGTTATTGCACACGCACACTTCACAGAGTAGGCGTTCCCTAAGGGAAATCTGCAAATCGTGTATTCATAAAGTATTCAGACGCCTTGACTTTTTCCACATTTTGTTACGTCACAGCCTTGTATTAAGAAAAATCCCATCAATCTACACACAATACCCCATAATGACAAAACCCCCAAAAGTTTTTTGAAATGTTTTCTAATTTACAACCTCGGATATGACGCTACAAGCTTGGCACACCTGTATTTGGGGAGTTTCTCCCATTTTTCTCTGCAGATCCTCTCAAGCTCTGTCAGGTGGATGGCGAGCGTCGCTGCACAGCTATTTTCTGGTCTTTCCAGATGTTCGATCGGGTTCAAGTCCGGGCTCTAGCTGGTCCACTCAAGGACATTCAGAGACTTGTCCCGAAGCCACTCCTGACTTGTCTTGGCTGTGTGCTTAGGGTCCTTGTCTGGTTGGAAGGTGAACCTTGGCCCCAGTCTGAGGTCCTGAGCGCTCTGGAACAGGTTTTCATCAAGGATGAAATGGTCAGAGTTCTTTAGGTGCCTGTTGGCAAACTTCAAGCGGGCTGTCATGTGTCTTTTACTGAGGAGTCGCTTACGTCTGGTCACTCTACCATAAAGGTCTGATTGGTGGAGTGCTGCAGAGATGATTGTCCTTCTGGAAGGTTCTCCCATCTCCACAGAGGAAAGTTGGAGTTCTATCAGAGTAACCATCGGGTTCTTTGTCACCTCCCTGACMAAGGCCCTTCTCCCCCGATTGCTCAGTTTGGCCGAGACGGCCAGCTCTAGGGAGAGTCTTGGTGATTCCATACTTCTTCCATTTAAGAATCATAGTAGCCACTGTGTTCTTTGGGGACCTTCAATGCTGCAGAAATGTTATGGTACCCTTCCCCAGATCTGTGCCTCGACACAATCCTGTCTAGGAGCTCTACGGACAATTCGGTATTTCAGCCACACCCGTTGCTGACAGGTGTATAAAATCGAGCACACAGCCATGCAATCTCTATAGACAACCATTGAGCTCAATGACTTTCAACGTGACAACATCATAGGATGTCAACTTTCATCAAATTTTCTGCCCTGCTAGAGCTGCCCCGGTCAACTGTAAGTGCTGTTATTGTGAAGTGGAAACCTCTAGGAGCAAGAACAGCTCAGATGCGAAGTGGTAGGCCACACAGGCTCACAGACCGGGACCGACGAGTGCTGAAGTGCGTAAAAATTGCCTGTCCTTGGTTGTAACACTTGCTTCCCGAGTTCAAAACTGCCTTTGGAATCAACGTCAGCACAAGAACTGTTCTTCGGGAGCTTCATGAAATGTGTTTCCATGGCCGAACAGCCGCACGCAAGCCTAAGATCACCTTGCGCAATGCCAAGCGTCGGCTGGAGTGGCGTAAAGCTCGCTGCCTTTAGACTCTGGAGCAGTGGAATTGCGTTCTCTGGAGTGATCTGGCAGTCAATTGCTTCACCATCTGGCAGTCCGACGGACTAATCTGGGTTTGGCGGATGCCAGGAGAATGCTACCTGCCCGAATACATAATGCCAAATGTAAAGTTTTGTGGAGGAGGAATAATGGTCTGGGGCTGTTTTTCATGGTTCTGGCTAGGCCCAGCAAACAATGACATTCAAATAAAAATAAAAATGCACCTTTATTTAACTAGGCAAGTCAGTTAAGACCAAATTCTTATTTACAATGACGGTCTACCCTGGTCAAACCCGGACGATGTTGGGCCAATTGTGCGCCGCCCTATGGGACTGCCAATCACAGCCGGATGTGACACAGCCTGGATTCGAACCAGGGACTGTAGTGACACCTCTTGCACTGAAATGCAGTGGCTTAGACCTCTGCGCCACTCAGGAGCCCATTCTAGAAGATTCTATGCTTCCAACTTTGTGGCAACAGTTTGGTGAAGGCCCTTTCCTGTTTCATCATGACAATGCCCCCGTGCACAAAGCGAGGTCCATACAGAAATGGTTTGTCAAGATCGGTGTGGAAGAACTTGGCTGGCCTGCACAGAGCCCTGACCTCAACCCCATCATACACCTTTGGGATGAATTGGACCGCTGACTGCGAGCCAGACCTAATCGCCCAACATCAGTGCCCTACCTCACATGTGAATCTGAAATGGAATGAGGCCGACCTGACTGCGAGGCAAGTGCTGGCTGAGGCTGCTGAGCAGCACACTGAAATTAGTGGGGGAGGGGTACAAATAGACAGCACGGAGCCGGCACAGTGCGTCCGAATGACTGATTGTTTATCAATAAATTATTGAGGGGGACGAATCGAACCATTCTGAATATTGTGGGTGACATTAATATCTTCTACATTAATGTCGATAATACCATGATTATGGATAATCATGAATGAATCGTGATTAATGATGAGTGAGTAAGTTACAGAGGCATAAATATCATACCCCCCCCAAAATGCTAACCTCCCCTGTTATTGGTAATGTTGAGAAGATACCATGTCTTGGGGGTATTTATTAGGATCCCCATGACTCTTCCTGGGGTCCAAACAGGGTTAAAACAGTTACAGTACAGGTGTTTTGTCGTCTTTTTTAAAAATCAGATTTTACTTCTCTTCTGGCATGAATTCTACCACGTGTGGCGTTCAAACGTTGCTCAATTCATATCCAGGGACCTAACGTGTACCAGGAAAACATTCCCCACACCATAATACCAGCCTGTACTGTTGACACCAGGCAGGATGGGGCCATGGACCCATGCTGCTTAACGCCAAATCCGGACTCTGCCATCAGCATGACGCAACAAGAACCGGGATTCTGCTGCAATAGCCCATCCGTGACAAGGACCAAATAGTTGTGAATTCCGAGATGCCGTTCTGCGCCGGTATTTGCCTGTTTGTGGCCCACCTGTTAGCTTGCACGATTCTTGCCATTCTCCTTCGACCTCTCTCATCAACGAGCTATTATCGCCCACAGGACTGCCGCTGACTGGATGTTTTTTGTTTGTCGCACTATTCTCGGTAAACACTAGACACTTTCATGCATTATAAGCCCAAGAGGCCGGCCGTTTCTGAGATACTGGAAGCGGCACGCCTGGCACCGACGATCATACCACGCTCAAAGTCGCTTAGGTCACTCATTTTGCCCATACTAACGTTCAATCGAACAGTAACTGAATACCTCAATGCCTGTCTGCCTGCTTTATATAGCAAGCCATGGCCACGTGACTCACTGTCTGTAGAAGCAAACCATTTTTGCGAACGGAGTATTGTACCAAATAAACTGGCCATTTAGTGTATTTAGTACCAGCTTATTGCTTGCCATCCATTCTAAAACTGACTGCAGCTCTTTGTTAAGTGTAGTAGGGATTTCACTTGCTGTGGTAGGTGATGTATAATAATGTTGAATCATCAGCATACATAGACACAGGCTTTACTCAATGCTAGTGGTAGGTCATTTGTAAAAATAGAAAAAAGTATGGGGCCAAGACGGCTACCTTGAGGTTTGCCAAGCTCTACCTGGTTTAAGTTTAGAGAGGCTTCCATTGTCTGTGTTCTGTTAGATAGGTAACTCTCAATCAACGATATCGCATAGGATGTAAAGCCATAACACATTTTTTCTCCAGCACACTATGATCAATAAAGTCAAAAGCTGCTCTGAATTCTAACAAAAAATATTTTTTCAATTTCTTTCAGCCAATCATCAGTCATTTGTGTTAGTGCCGTACATGTTGCGTGCCCTTCCCTATAAGCTTGCTGAAAGTCAGATGTCAATTTGTTTACTGTAACATAGCATTGTATCTGGTGAAACACAATTTCTTCCAGAAGTTCACTAACGGTCGGTAGTAGGCTGATTGGTCGGCTGTTTGAACCAGTAAAGGGTGTTTTGCTATTCTTGGGTAACGGTATGACTTTTGCTTCCCTCCAGGCGTGAGGGCACACACTTTCTTGTAGGCTTAGATTGAAGACATGGCAAAAAGGAGTGGCAATATACTGTAGTCCGCTACCATCCTAAATAATTTTCTATCCAAGTTGTCAGTGCTAAGTTGTTTGTCATTATAGATAGATAACACTACCTTTTCCCCTCTTCCACACTCACAATAGGGAATTCAAAGTTACAATGTTTGTCTTTCATAATTTCGTCAGTTATGCATGGGTATGAAGGTTCAGAGTTTGTTGTTGTTATGCCTACATTTGTTAATATTGCCAATGAAGTAGTGAAGTAGTAGTAGTTGGCAATATCTGAGAGTTTTGTGACGAATGAGCCGTCTGATTCAATGAAGGATGGAGCCGAGTTCGCCTTTTTGCCCAAAATGTAATTTAAGGTGCTCCAAAGCTTTTTACTATCATCCTTTATATCATTTATCTTCGTTTCATAGTACAGTTTCTTCTTTTTCTTTAGATTAGATACATGATTTCTCAATTTACAGTTCGTTTGACAATCGGCTGTGCAGCCAGACTTATTTGCCATTCCTTTTGCCTTGTCCTTCTCAACCATACATTTTTTTTCTTTTTCTCATCAATCCACGGGGAATTAGACGTTTTTACAGTCAGTTTCTTAATGGGTGCATGTTTATTAGTAACTGGAAAAAGCAATTTCATAAATGTTTCTCCTCATTACACACAACAGACCAGCAAATATTATTTACATCTTCAAAATAGGACTCCCTACACAACCTCTTGTATGATCTTTCGTACACAATTTTAGGCCCAGCCTTTGGAACTTTGGTTTCTGTAGATATGGCCACTATATTATGATCACTTTATCCGATGGGTGTGGATACTTCTTTAGGGCAGATTTCTGCAGCATTAGTAAAGATGTGACCAACACACGTGAATGATTTATTTCCTGTGCTGTTTGTCTGTAGGTTGAATGATTACCTGAACCAGATTGCAAGCACTGGTTACAGTTGGAAGATTTTTCTTGAGTGGACAGCTTGATGAAAACCAGTCAATATTTAGGTCACTCAGAAAATATACCTCTCTGTTAATATCACATACACCATTGAGCATTTCACACATTTTATTCAGGTACTTACTGTTAGCACTCGGTGGTCTACAGCAACTTCTCTTTGTGCCTCTGTAGCTTTCTTACTTATTATTCACGATTCATTCATAATTATCCACAATCATGGTAGCATTTATATTAATGTAGCAGTGTTCAGAAACATATTCTATTCTTAATTACAATAAAAGTTACTTCAAAACGACAGGGTATTCATTATTTGCCATTCATTTATATTGGGCACAACATAATCTGCCTGTCGCTTCATAGGAAACATTTGATCTCAAATCCAAAATGCTGGAATAGGCTATAGAGCCAAATTAAAAGCTTCACTGTCCAAATAAATAAGTAAGGCAGTGTACATCACCATGTCACTGTGTTTAGTCTACAGTCCTTGGCCTCAAGCTGTTTGCAGTAAATGGCCTATAATCTACCTTCAGGTCGTGTGATGATTGAGATGAAATATTAAACATGAACTAAGTCCTCCTGTACTTGATATTCCAGACTGACTGGTCTTTACAAACTGGGTCAGCGTGTACGACCTGTTTACTTCTGTTTAGGAGGGTGGTAAAACAACAAATCAAAGTTTATTGGTCATGTACACAGTTTAGCAGATGTTATAGCAGGTGCAGCGAAATGCTTATATTACTAGCTCCTGACAATGCGGTAAAATGTCAGACAGTTACAAAAACAATCAATAACTGCGGTTAAGGGTGAGAGGTCACTGGTTTGAATCCCTGAGACGACTAGGTGTAAAATCTGTTTGTGCCCTTGAGTAAGGCACTTAACCCTAACTGCTCCTGTAAATCGCTCTGGATAAGAGCGTCTGCTAAATGACAAAAATTAAAATGTAAATGTAATAAACTTTTAAAACTGTAAGAACAACAATAATTCAAGAAACGTCAGAACGAATCAAATTTACAACCCAAACAAACATATTAACATACTCCTCATTAACCCTTTGTTAACTTGAATTTTAAACAGGCTTGTAAATACCTGTTTTTAGAGAGACAGTATACCTAGGCTAGAATGTGCATCTGATGCACATTCAAATGTCATAAAAAATCAACACTGCAGAGCTATCCCTGTCCTCTGCTGTGCCTTGATTGTATTACTGCTGATGATATTTGGAAATGTGCATGTACACCTTGGCCCATCTACTGTCGCTATCCCCAATTCTGACGTATGCTCTGATATCTGCTTCACTGATTTCTGCTCTTGTAAAAGCCTGGGTTTTCTGCACATTAACACTAGAAGCTTATTACCTAAAATTGATAAATTGAAAGTGTGGTTTCACAGCTCCAATCCAGATGTGTTGGTCATTACTGAGACGTGGTTAAGAAAGAGTGTTTTGAACACGGATGTTAACCATTCTGGTTATAACCTTTTTCGGTAAGACAGATCTTCCAAAGGTGGTGGAGTGGCAATCTTTACCAAGGAACACCTTCAGTGCTCAGTTGTCTCCACCAAGTCTGTCCCCAAACAATTTGATTTGCTGGTTTTAAGCATTAAACTTTAAAATAGCTCTTTGTTGACTGTTGCTGGGTGTTATCGTTCACCATCAGCACCAGCCTGTACTCTACCTGCCCTAAGCTCTTTCCTGGCCCCTTACACTAAGTCTGAATTTTTCCTACTAGGTGACTTAAAATGGGACATGCTTAAACAACCTTACCAAGTCCTAAAGCAATGGGACTACCTAAATCTTTCTCAGATTATTACCAATCTCAAAAGGTATGACTCCAAACACACAGAAAAGGCTACTCTCCTTGATGTTATTCTCACAAATAATCCTCATAGGTATCAGTCTGGTGTTTTCTGTAATGACCTTAGGGATTACTGTTTTACAGCCTGTGTTTGTAATGGCTGCTCAGTGAAACAACCTGTCCTGATTTGTCATAGACGCTTGCTTAAAAACTTTAAGGCTCCTTCATGACCTTGCCTCTGTAAATTGGTTTAGAATCAGCTCTGTCGAAGACACTTGGACCTTCTTTTTTGATATTTTCAGTGGTATTGTGAACAAACACGCCCCCCATAAAGAAAATTAGAATTAAAAACAGGTTCAGCCCCTGGTTTGATCGTGATCTGGCAGAGTTACTCCACCTCAAGAATTCCATTTGGAGAAAGGCTCGGCTATTACGCATTCCTGCGTCTGTCTCCCGAATCTCTTCATACCAACGTGACAATGATGTCACCATTGCCTTTGATTCTAAGCAATATTGTGCTGCTATTTTTATTGACTTGGCCAAAGCTTTTGATACGGTAGACTATTCCATTCTTGTGGGCCGGCTAAGGAGTATTGGTGTCTCTGAGGGGTCTTTGGCCTGGTTTGCTAACTATCTCTCTCATAGAGTGCAGTGTATAAAGTCAGAACATCTGCTGACTCAGCCACTGCCTGTCACCAAGGGAGTACCACAAGGCTCGATCGTAGGCCCAACGCTCTTCCCAATTTACATCAACAACATAGCTCAGGTAGTAGGAAGCTCTCATTCATTTATATGCAGATGGTTCAGTCTTATACTCAGCTGGCCCCTCCCCGGATTTTGTGTTAAACACTCTACAACAAAAATGTATTAATGTCCTACAAGCTTTCTCTGCACTTAACCTTGTTCTGAACACCTCCAAAACAAAGGTCATGTGGTTTGGTAAGAAGAATGCCCTCTCCCCACCGGTGTGATTACTACCTCTCAGAGTTTAGAGCTTGAGGTAGTCACCTCATACAAGTACTTGGGAGTATGGCTAGACGGTACACTGTCCTTCTCTCAGCACATATCAAAGCTGCAGGCTAAGGTTACATCTCAAATTGGTTTACTCTATCGTAATTGCTCCTCTTTCACCCCAGCTGCCAAACTAACCCTGATTCAGATGACCATCCTACCTATGCTAAATTACGGAGACGTAATTTATAGGTTGGCAGGTAAGGGTGCTCTTGAGCGGCTAGATGTTCTTTACCATTCGGCCATCAGATTTGACACCAATGTTCCGTATAGGACACATCACTGCACTCTATACTCCTCTGTAAACTGACCATCTCTGTATACTCGTCTGAAGACCCACTTGTTGAGGCTTAAGTAAGCAACTGGAATGAGCTGCAACAAACACTCAAACGGGACAGTTTTATCTCAATCTCTTCATTCAATGACTAAATCATGGACACTCTTACTGATAGTTGTGGCTGCTTCGTGTGATGTATTGTTGTCTCTACCTTCTTGCCCCTTGTGCTGTTGTGCCCAATAATCTTTGTACCATGTTTTGTGCTGCTGCCATGTTGTGTTGCTACCATGCTGTGTTGTTGTCTTAGGTCTCTCTTTATGTAGTGTTGTGGTGTCTCTTATCGTGATGTGTGTTTTGTCCTATATTTTATTTTTAATCCCAGCCCCCATCCCCGCAGGAGGCCTTTTGCCTTTTGGTAGGCCGTTATTGTAAATAATAATTTGTGCTTAACTGACATGCCTAGTTAAATAAAGGTTAAATAAAAAAWAWAAAAATAAAGGACAGTTGAATATTTACCTTAATGAGGTGATGTAGATGGAATAAAATAATTATATTGTATTCTATTCTACTATGTTCTTGCTAACACTGTTCTTTATAAACAAATCTGCTCTGGGCTTGAAAGATACTTGAATCGGAGACTTGACGTCTAACRTAATAGTCAGTACCGTATTTCAAAAAACAGCGCGCATACCCTTTTCATTTAGCCACACCTTTTGAGCTATGACGCCGGCATTAATATCCGTTCTCTTCAGTGTAGACGGAAGTGAACAGTGACCAGGAAAAATGTCCACGTTAGCGTTTTTATTGTCGTTTATTAACACCATGGAACTCAAAATATGACTATTTTAACTTCACAGCATTACATACTCATCACATGTAGTCTTTAATTCGCGTTGGAGGAAGGACTTGTTCGATATACTTTATCTAGGTAACGCTAGCTAGCTGCTAACAATGGCTAACTGTATGGTTTTTCACACTCAAATAGCCTCCATCATGGAAGTGCTAGCGAATGCAGCCGTGGCCGATATCTGTAAACTCGTAGACGACGACTATGCAGTGTTTCGTTTGGAAATAACTCAAAGCCAGAAAGAAAATAGGGGATTGCGGAGGAAACTACAGCTACTGGAACTGAAGACGGCACGAGAGCGCGTCCTCGCCAGTCGTCCCAGTAGTGTCAAGATTCTCGACCGATACAGAGGAATCGCAAGAGGTACATCAGGGGAGGATGACTCATAATACTGGCTGGATTGGAGCAAATGGAATGACATCAAACACAATGATTCACATCATTCTACTAATTATGTTCCAGCCATTACCATGAGCCCGTCCTCCCCAATTAAGGAGCCTCCAACCTCCTGTGATGTTCATATATAGCTCAGCACAGTAGCCCTGTTCCCCTCTGCAAATGTGTTCAGATGTGTTACCCAGAATTTGGTCTTGGTTACTTTTTGGATAGTATGCAATAATTCCCCAGATTACTTAACTATCTTACGCAAAGACACAATATCATATTCTAAACAGGTTCTTGATTTACTGCATTTCCTATTATTTCCTCAATGAAAACAATGTGATGCCTGGAACACAATACATCGATCAATATATAGTATACCCAGAAGTTATGCGAACTGTTGTGTTTCATCCTTGCCAATTCTAGATCAAAACTGTCAATAGTGTACAACATAGCGGTAAGCATTGACAGTAAGTAACCTAACCACCTGTCCCCCAATCACTCTCTCAGGTGAAGGACATCTCACTGGAGGCCACAGGAACTTTGTGAAGCCAGCGGGACACAATACATGGAGAGATGACCAACCAATCACTGTTGACGAGGGGAGTGGAACCTCAACCCAGCACGTTATCGTGATAGAGGTTAGTGTAATAGTGTTGCGTTAAACATTTGAGTTACTTTGTAAATCAAATATGGCCCTTTTATTTCGGAAATGGTCCCCTCAGCTATGTACATCATTTATCTGCCATAGAGGAGCTTGTGAGACTTCCCTATGACATTGTTATCAAATAACCTCTTCTCTACTTGTGTCAGTCTGCAGAGGCTGCAGGTCCTGGGGTCAAGCTGGATAAGTCTGAAGAAGAGGAAGACCCAAGGCACAGCAGAGACATCCAGACTGGAGGGGCTGGAGCGCACCCTGTAGCCACGGAGGACCACGCCTCAGCGCAGCCCAGGACCCGACACAGCATCACGGAGGTCAGTGGAACGCTGAACACCGTCCTCAAGTCAGAGACCGACACAGAGACTTTAACTGTAACACAAAGGATTTTACACACAGGATCTGACCATAGGTCAGACCCGGAGAGACTGGGGCTGGGGGGACTGGGGTGTCCTCCTGTTCCAAGCTCAGAATATTTACTCTACGGTAACCCGAGCCAAAGGAAGGTTCATTCCAATCCTGATTCAGGTGATGTGTTAAATGCTGGCGATGATCCGTGTTGTTCTTACACTACAGAGATGGACCCTGGCAACATGCCCTTGGGTTTAGAGACACAGACTGATCTGTCTAGAGGGCACTGGAACCAGTGCAGTAGTGGTGTGTACTCTGAAGGGTGCCTAGATAAGAAAGGGGAGGGTCTGGTCGGAGATGAAGTGACTGTGAAAGTGGAGGGCGACGTTCCTCCCACATGGAATGCAGATAGTCACCTAGGCGACGGACACTCACAGGGCAGAGATTTCTTAGATTACAGGGAAAGCTTAGTGTCCACGTCGATGGGGCCTTCCGATTCACACGGGTGTATCCTTTTCGATCAGGTATTGAACTCAGATGACAGGRCTAGAGCCCAGGCTCGGGGAGGGGGAGCAACATCAGGCAGTAGTAAAGAGAAACGGTTCCTCTGCATGTTCTGTAACAAAGGCTTCAGCTGCCTCCAGAAGGTGGAGATCCACCAGAGGGTCCACACAGGAGAGAAACCATACAGCTGCCCCCAGTGTCACATGCGCTTTGCCCAGTCTGGCAGCCTGAAGAGGCACCAGAAGATCCACACAGGAGAGAAACCCTTCAGCTGCCACCAGTGTGATAAGAGGTTCTCCCGCCAGCACCTGCTGAAGACGCATCTGAAGGTCCACACAGGAGAGAAGCCGTTCGCCTGTACACACTGCGGGAAGAGGTTCTCAGAGAGGAGCTACCTCAAGATACACCAGAAGAAAAACCATTCCACTCTATAGCTTCTGACTTGTTGATCACCTCCTGCATTAAAAACAAACATTGATTGTCATTGTTGTCAAGAGAAAAGATCCACAGATGCATTTGGATTAACAAGATTAACAGATTTCAGTGTTGAATATTCAACACTATGTAAAGTTTCCCAACTGGCGGGTGAGTTTTCTGAGCAATTAAAACTAATACATTCGTATATGGTTTTTATTGACATAAAACACCAGCAAATCAGGTCCAATTGATTTAAATTTTGGAAATCTCTTCCAAAGTATTCCCATGCCTAATAGAAAGATATATGGGATCATATACAAATTTAAGCAAGATTTGAAATTATTATATTTTCGTCAAATATATCTGTTTGAGCTTCTTGCGGTCAATTTGCAGTCTACAAATTATGATTATGTTCCGGCCCCTTGACCATCTGCAAAAAAGATCATCGGCCCATGGCTGAATCTAGTTGATGATCCTTGACTTAGATGCACAAAGTAAACTACAGTAGTGGGTTAATTTCCGCAACAACGAAGAGTGTTGAAGCACGAGGCTAAACAAGTAATAATGTGAGTAACAAATTTCAGTGTTGAATATTCCTGGGTAGAATATTGCATCCAGACATTGTGTGATATTTAAGGCATATATAAGCCTAATGAATCTGTTTCAGATTGTTTGTACTGTACATTTGATGTTAAAAATGCATTACTTCCATTCAACCACCAACAAAAATTCCCCAAGACACTTTTAATGAGAAAATAAACGCAATTTATCAAGTAAATACAGATGTGTATCTGAGATGTGTGTATGTGTGGTTTTCATATGGTCTATTTAAAGTGTGTTTTTATTTAATAAACACAAAATGGGACGTTTCATTCTAAGACTTTCATTATACTCTCTTTAGTGTACGTCACATCTGATCTCACCCTATTCTGCATAAACACGACGTTATAACCAATATACACTTACTAAATATATCTACACATACCCACCACAGGAGGCTGCTGAGAAGAGCATGGCAAATTGAATGACGTCAAACACCTGGAAACCATGTGTTTGATACCATTCCACTTATTCCGCTCCAGTCATTAACACATCTCGTTCTCCCTAATTAAGGTGCTACCAACCTCCTGTGATACCCACACGCTAACAAACACCTCCTGTACACATCAGAATGTTTTGTCAGGTTTGTCTGATGACTTTTGACTTGTTTTTACCCACAACATATTAATGTCCACCATGATGGGTTTAACAACAATGAAGTCATTCTCTAACTACAGTATAGAACTCAAACGTAGTTTGGATGGGTAAACACTCCATGTTGAATGTGTGTTTATTATCTGTGTGTACGTACCTGAGGGAGTGTATGTCTGTGTAATCTGTATCACCTGTCTCTTCCAGGAGGAGGAGGGTTCAGAGGTGCTGCTGGTGAAGGAGGAGGGGTGTGTGGAGGATCTGGGGAACCTTGGGGGGAACATGGTCATGGAGGACAACCAGACTACACCACCTCCTGAACCCACAGAGGAACCAGATGAGCAGCACAGGACCACACACAGTCTAACTGAGGTGACCCCACTGTCTGTATGGTGTTAGGTCAGTGGCGTATCCACAAAGCCACTCAGAGTGCTGATCTAGGATCAGTTTAGCCTTTTAGAGCATAATGAATAAGATTTATATAGAAGGATTCTAGATCAGCAATCCTACTCTGAAACTCTTTGTGGATACGGGCCCAGGTTTTAATAATTTTGTCTTAAGTGTGGGACCATGCCTATTAAACGGTGTGTGGTGGAAATTCTACACATAGGATACTCATAGTCAATCTTAAATTAATCATTGTTTATTACCAACATGCTGAAGAGGTCACAGTCAAACTTAGATGCATAAGGTATCGGTCTGAAGTGAGCCTTAACGGGGCAGTCCCGTAAGCTCTCTTATATATTTACACAGGCAAGTTATATTTGCATGATTTAGCTCATTCATCATTCATAATTAATTCATCATTAACGTTTGGTTCATGCTTGTGACAGACCAATACTTCACGAGGCATCTTCTCTACAAGCTGAGACATTGAAACTGAGATATCAAATTTKATTTGTCACATACACATGGTTAACAGATGTTAATGCGAGTGTAGCGAAATGCTTGTGCTTCTAGTTCCGACCATGCAGTAATATCTAACAAGTAATCTAACCTAACAATTTCACAACAACTACCTTATACACACAAATGTAAAGGAATTAATAAGAATATGTACACATAAATATATGGATGAGCGATGGCCGAACGGCATAGGCAAGATGCAGTAGATGGTATAGAGTACAGTATATACATATGAGATGAGTAATGTAGGGTATGTAAACATTATATAAAGTGGCATTGTTTAAAGTGGCTAGTGATACATTTATTACATCAATTTTTAATTATTAAAGAGGCTAGAGATGAGTCAGTATGTTGGCAGCAGCCACGCAATGTTAGTCATGCCTGTTTAACAGTCTGATGTCCTTGAGATAGAAGCTGTTTTTCAGTCTCTYGGTCCCCGCTTTGATGCACCTTTACTGACCTCGCCTTCTGGATGATAGCGGGGTGTGAACAGGCAGTGCCTCGGGTGGTTGTTGTCCTTGATGATCTTTTTGGCCTTCCTGTGACATCGGGTGGTGTAGGTGTCCTGGAGGGCAGATAGTTTGCCCCCGGTGATGCGTTGTGCAGACCTCACTACCCTCTGGAGAGCCTTGCGGTTGTGGGCGGAGCAGTTGCCGTACCAGGCGGTGATACAGCC
>NC_036873.1:3190476-3282415 GCF_002910315.2 Salvelinus sp. IW2-2015
ATCTCTTCATTCAATGACTAAATCATGGACACTCTTACTGATAGTTGTGGCTGCTTCGTGTGATGTATTGTTGTCTCTACCTTCTTGCCCCTTGTGCTGTTGTGCCCAATAATCTTTGTACCATGTTTTGTGCTGCTGCCATGTTGTGTTGCTACCATGCTGTGTTGTTGTCTTAGGTCTCTCTTTATGTAGTGTTGTGGTGTCTCTTATCGTGATGTGTGTTTTGTCCTATATTTTATTTTTAATCCCAGCCCCCATCCCCGCAGGAGGCCTTTTGCCTTTTGGTAGGCCGTTATTGTAAATAATAATTTGTGCTTAACTGACATGCCTAGTTAAATAAAGGTTAAATAAAAAAWAWAAAAATAAAGGACAGTTGAATATTTACCTTAATGAGGTGATGTAGATGGAATAAAATAATTATATTGTATTCTATTCTACTATGTTCTTGCTAACACTGTTCTTTATAAACAAATCTGCTCTGGGCTTGAAAGATACTTGAATCGGAGACTTGACGTCTAACATAATAGTCAGTACCGTATTTCAAAAAACAGCGCGCATACCCTTTTCATTTAGCCACACCTTTTGAGCTATGACGCCGGCATTAATATCCGTTCTCTTCAGTGTAGACGGAAGTGAACAGTGACCAGGAAAAATGTCCACGTTAGCGTTTTTATTGTCGTTTATTAACACCATGGAACTCAAAATATGACTATTTTAACTTCACAGCATTACATACTCATCACATGTAGTCTTTAATTCGCGTTGGAGGAAGGACTTGTTCGATATACTTTATCTAGGTAACGCTAGCTAGCTGCTAACAATGGCTAACTGTATGGTTTTTCACACTCAAATAGCCTCCATCATGGAAGTGCTAGCGAATGCAGCCGTGGCCGATATCTGTAAACTCGTAGACGACGACTATGCAGTGTTTCGTTTGGAAATAACTCAAAGCCAGAAAGAAAATAGGGGATTGCGGAGGAAACTACAGCTACTGGAACTGAAGACGGCACGAGAGCGCGTCCTCGCCAGTCGTCCCAGTAGTGTCAAGATTCTCGACCGATACAGAGGAATCGCAAGAGGTACATCAGGGGAGGATGACTCATAATACTGGCTGGATTGGAGCAAATGGAATGACATCAAACACAATGATTCACATCATTCTACTAATTATGTTCCAGCCATTACCATGAGCCCGTCCTCCCCAATTAAGGAGCCTCCAACCTCCTGTGATGTTCATATATAGCTCAGCACAGTAGCCCTGTTCCCCTCTGCAAATGTGTTCAGATGTGTTACCCAGAATTTGGTCTTGGTTACTTTTTGGATAGTATGCAATAATTCCCCAGATTACTTAACTATCTTACGCAAAGACACAATATCATATTCTAAACAGGTTCTTGATTTACTGCATTTCCTATTATTTCCTCAATGAAAACAATGTGATGCCTGGAACACAATACATCGATCAATATATAGTATACCCAGAAGTTATGCGAACTGTTGTGTTTCATCCTTGCCAATTCTAGATCAAAACTGTCAATAGTGTACAACATAGCGGTAAGCATTGACAGTAAGTAACCTAACCACCTGTCCCCCAATCACTCTCTCAGGTGAAGGACATCTCACTGGAGGCCACAGGAACTTTGTGAAGCCAGCGGGACACAATACATGGAGAGATGACCAACCAATCACTGTTGACGAGGGGAGTGGAACCTCAACCCAGCACGTTATCGTGATAGAGGTTAGTGTAATAGTGTTGCGTTAAACATTTGAGTTACTTTGTAAATCAAATATGGCCCTTTTATTTCGGAAATGGTCCCCTCAGCTATGTACATCATTTATCTGCCATAGAGGAGCTTGTGAGACTTCCCTATGACATTGTTATCAAATAACCTCTTCTCTACTTGTGTCAGTCTGCAGAGGCTGCAGGTCCTGGGGTCAAGCTGGATAAGTCTGAAGAAGAGGAAGACCCAAGGCACAGCAGAGACATCCAGACTGGAGGGGCTGGAGCGCACCCTGTAGCCACGGAGGACCACGCCTCAGCGCAGCCCAGGACCCGACACAGCATCACGGAGGTCAGTGGAACGCTGAACACCGTCCTCAAGTCAGAGACCGACACAGAGACTTTAACTGTAACACAAAGGATTTTACACACAGGATCTGACCATAGGTCAGACCCGGAGAGACTGGGGCTGGGGGGACTGGGGTGTCCTCCTGTTCCAAGCTCAGAATATTTACTCTACGGTAACCCGAGCCAAAGGAAGGTTCATTCCAATCCTGATTCAGGTGATGTGTTAAATGCTGGCGATGATCCGTGTTGTTCTTACACTACAGAGATGGACCCTGGCAACATGCCCTTGGGTTTAGAGACACAGACTGATCTGTCTAGAGGGCACTGGAACCAGTGCAGTAGTGGTGTGTACTCTGAAGGGTGCCTAGATAAGAAAGGGGAGGGTCTGGTCGGAGATGAAGTGACTGTGAAAGTGGAGGGCGACGTTCCTCCCACATGGAATGCAGATAGTCACCTAGGCGACGGACACTCACAGGGCAGAGATTTCTTAGATTACAGGGAAAGCTTAGTGTCCACGTCGATGGGGCCTTCCGATTCACACGGGTGTATCCTTTTCGATCAGGTATTGAACTCAGATGACAGGACTAGAGCCCAGGCTCGGGGAGGGGGAGCAACATCAGGCAGTAGTAAAGAGAAACGGTTCCTCTGCATGTTCTGTAACAAAGGCTTCAGCTGCCTCCAGAAGGTGGAGATCCACCAGAGGGTCCACACAGGAGAGAAACCATACAGCTGCCCCCAGTGTCACATGCGCTTTGCCCAGTCTGGCAGCCTGAAGAGGCACCAGAAGATCCACACAGGAGAGAAACCCTTCAGCTGCCACCAGTGTGATAAGAGGTTCTCCCGCCAGCACCTGCTGAAGACGCATCTGAAGGTCCACACAGGAGAGAAGCCGTTCGCCTGTACACACTGCGGGAAGAGGTTCTCAGAGAGGAGCTACCTCAAGATACACCAGAAGAAAAACCATTCCACTCTATAGCTTCTGACTTGTTGATCACCTCCTGCATTAAAAACAAACATTGATTGTCATTGTTGTCAAGAGAAAAGATCCACAGATGCATTTGGATTAACAAGATTAACAGATTTCAGTGTTGAATATTCAACACTATGTAAAGTTTCCCAACTGGCGGGTGAGTTTTCTGAGCAATTAAAACTAATACATTCGTATATGGTTTTTATTGACATAAAACACCAGCAAATCAGGTCCAATTGATTTAAATTTTGGAAATCTCTTCCAAAGTATTCCCATGCCTAATAGAAAGATATATGGGATCATATACAAATTTAAGCAAGATTTGAAATTATTATATTTTCGTCAAATATATCTGTTTGAGCTTCTTGCGGTCAATTTGCAGTCTACAAATTATGATTATGTTCCGGCCCCTTGACCATCTGCAAAAAAGATCATCGGCCCATGGCTGAATCTAGTTGATGATCCTTGACTTAGATGCACAAAGTAAACTACAGTAGTGGGTTAATTTCCGCAACAACGAAGAGTGTTGAAGCACGAGGCTAAACAAGTAATAATGTGAGTAACAAATTTCAGTGTTGAATATTCCTGGGTAGAATATTGCATCCAGACATTGTGTGATATTTAAGGCATATATAAGCCTAATGAATCTGTTTCAGATTGTTTGTACTGTACATTTGATGTTAAAAATGCATTACTTCCATTCAACCACCAACAAAAATTCCCCAAGACACTTTTAATGAGAAAATAAACGCAATTTATCAAGTAAATACAGATGTGTATCTGAGATGTGTGTATGTGTGGTTTTCATATGGTCTATTTAAAGTGTGTTTTTATTTAATAAACACAAAATGGGACGTTTCATTCTAAGACTTTCATTATACTCTCTTTAGTGTACGTCACATCTGATCTCACCCTATTCTGCATAAACACGACGTTATAACCAATATACACTTACTAAATATATCTACACATACCCACCACAGGAGGCTGCTGAGAAGAGCATGGCAAATTGAATGACGTCAAACACCTGGAAACCATGTGTTTGATACCATTCCACTTATTCCGCTCCAGTCATTAACACATCTCGTTCTCCCTAATTAAGGTGCTACCAACCTCCTGTGATACCCACACGCTAACAAACACCTCCTGTACACATCAGAATGTTTTGTCAGGTTTGTCTGATGACTTTTGACTTGTTTTTACCCACAACATATTAATGTCCACCATGATGGGTTTAACAACAATGAAGTCATTCTCTAACTACAGTATAGAACTCAAACGTAGTTTGGATGGGTAAACACTCCATGTTGAATGTGTGTTTATTATCTGTGTGTACGTACCTGAGGGAGTGTATGTCTGTGTAATCTGTATCACCTGTCTCTTCCAGGAGGAGGAGGGTTCAGAGGTGCTGCTGGTGAAGGAGGAGGGGTGTGTGGAGGATCTGGGGAACCTTGGGGGGAACATGGTCATGGAGGACAACCAGACTACACCACCTCCTGAACCCACAGAGGAACCAGATGAGCAGCACAGGACCACACACAGTCTAACTGAGGTGACCCCACTGTCTGTATGGTGTTAGGTCAGTGGCGTATCCACAAAGCCACTCAGAGTGCTGATCTAGGATCAGTTTAGCCTTTTAGAGCATAATGAATAAGATTTATATAGAAGGATTCTAGATCAGCAATCCTACTCTGAAACTCTTTGTGGATACGGGCCCAGGTTTTAATAATTTTGTCTTAAGTGTGGGACCATGCCTATTAAACGGTGTGTGGTGGAAATTCTACACATAGGATACTCATAGTCAATCTTAAATTAATCATTGTTTATTACCAACATGCTGAAGAGGTCACAGTCAAACTTAGATGCATAAGGTATCGGTCTGAAGTGAGCCTTAACGGGGCAGTCCCGTAAGCTCTCTTATATATTTACACAGGCAAGTTATATTTGCATGATTTAGCTCATTCATCATTCATAATTAATTCATCATTAACGTTTGGTTCATGCTTGTGACAGACCAATACTTCACGAGGCATCTTCTCTACAAGCTGAGACATTGAAACTGAGATATCAAATTTGATTTGTCACATACACATGGTTAACAGATGTTAATGCGAGTGTAGCGAAATGCTTGTGCTTCTAGTTCCGACCATGCAGTAATATCTAACAAGTAATCTAACCTAACAATTTCACAACAACTACCTTATACACACAAATGTAAAGGAATTAATAAGAATATGTACACATAAATATATGGATGAGCGATGGCCGAACGGCATAGGCAAGATGCAGTAGATGGTATAGAGTACAGTATATACATATGAGATGAGTAATGTAGGGTATGTAAACATTATATAAAGTGGCATTGTTTAAAGTGGCTAGTGATACATTTATTACATCAATTTTTAATTATTAAAGAGGCTAGAGATGAGTCAGTATGTTGGCAGCAGCCACGCAATGTTAGTCATGCCTGTTTAACAGTCTGATGTCCTTGAGATAGAAGCTGTTTTTCAGTCTCTYGGTCCCCGCTTTGATGCACCTTTACTGACCTCGCCTTCTGGATGATAGCGGGGTGTGAACAGGCAGTGCCTCGGGTGGTTGTTGTCCTTGATGATCTTTTTGGCCTTCCTGTGACATCGGGTGGTGTAGGTGTCCTGGAGGGCAGATAGTTTGCCCCCGGTGATGCGTTGTGCAGACCTCACTACCCTCTGGAGAGCCTTGCGGTTGTGGGCGGAGCAGTTGCCGTACCAGGCGGTGATACAGCCCGACAGGATGCTCTCGATTGTGCATCTGTAGAAGTTTGTGAGTGTTTTTGGTGACAAGCCACATTTTTTCAGCCTCCTGAGGTTGAAGAGGCGCTGCTGGGCCTTCTTCACCATGCTGTCTATGTGGGTGGACCATTTCAGTTTGTCCATGATGTGTACGACGAGGAACTTGAAACTTTCCACCTTCTCCACTACTGTCCCGTCGATGTGGATAGGGGGCTGCTCCCTCTGCTGTTTCCTGAAGTCCACGATCATCTCCTTGTTTTGTTGACATTGAGTGTGAGGTTATTTTCCTGACACCACACTCCGAGGGCCCTCACCTCCCTGTAGGCCGTCTCGTCGTTGTTAGTAATCAAGYYTACCACTGTAGTGTCGTCTGCTAACTTGATGATTGAGTTGGAGGCGTGCATGGCCACGCAGTCATGGGTGAACAGGGAGTACAGGAGAGGGCTGAAAATGCACCCTTGTGGGGCCCCAGTGTTGAGGATCAGCGGGGTGGAGATGTTACCTACCGTCACCACCTGGGGGCGGCCCGTCAGGAAGTCCAGGACCCAGTTGCACAGGGCGGTGTCGAGACATCGTGGTCCGCGACGGGGCTGGTTTTCTTTTTGTAGTCCATGATTGGCTGTAGACCCTGCCACATACCTCTCGTGTCTGAGCCGTTGAATTGCGAATCTATTTGTCTCTATACTGACGCTTAGCTTGTTTGATTGCCTTGCGGAGGGAATAGCTACACTGTTTGTATTCGGTCATGTTTCCGGTCACCTCGCCCTTTCGTTCTCAAAACAAAGTTCTGGGCATACTGCCAAATTGCAGATACTGATAGTGAGGATTGGTTCAATCAGTCACTTGCATGAACACTGAAATTGGTTAAAGCACAAATATACAATTTGTGTCAAGTAATCAAATCAACTAACATGTTTGCATAGTACTCACAGCAATCCCTCATTGCCCAATCAGAAGATGCTCCTTAGCAGGGTGCTCATATCAGATTTATTGATCCAACATCCTCTTACTCTGTATCTCTTACAGTCAGTAGACATGGCGGATGGGAAGCCTGATCTGCTGCTGGTCAAAGAGGAGACAATAGAAGACGAACCAGAAAGCATTGATCTGCTGAGTGGACTAAAGATGGGGGAGCAAGGTAAGGGAGCTATACATATAGCCTAAATAGATCTTCAATGGGAATAGTGATGCACCTGGCTATTTCTTTTCTTTCTTCATTCATAAATGCAACTTATGTTTACATACAAACCACACATTATAATGAATGAACTTGACCAGGTAAAAAAACTCCATATGTAGAGTTCTCTGCCATGTTTGTTAAGTCTATTTTGTAACCTCTTCCTGCAGGTGGTTGGCTGGAGGATAACAGAGGAGACTGGGAGGCCATCTTGGATTCCCAGACCGGTGCAGTCAAGTGCCCAGGGGACAACATCACTAAGCAGCCAAGGACCAGAGGCAACATAGTGGAGGTCAGTGGATGGGACAGCGTCCTCAACTCTGGGCTGGGGAACAACACTGTTAACCACAACCAGAAACAGGCAGTGGAACACAAACCAACAACCAATCTTAGACTCCATGACAACAGACTGGCTGTGACCAGGGCGAGGCATAGATTTGGTCTGCAGGGACAGGGAGGTGTCTCTATGCGGCAGGAGAGAACAGTCACAGACTCGGCTAGCGATGCTCCGTCCTGCTCCTATAGTTGTGATTCAGAGAGACTGATGACGCCTCAGGTTGACCCCCTAACAGGTGCTGGCTTCAGCCTGCCTTCTATAGGATCTATCAACTGGAACATGGACCATGCGACAACACAGACACTCCCTGGCCTTCGTCCTCCTCACACTCTGTTTAACCAGACATGTGCCAGTGCCTCAATACTAAATGGCTACACAAGACCATTGACAAATGACAGTAGTAGAGACGCTATYAGTGGATCCGGTGGCAAAGAGAAGCGCTTCCCGTGTTCATTTTGTGGGAAAGCCTTCAGTTTTCCCAAACAAGTGGAAATCCACCAGAGGATGCACACGGGGGAGAAACCATTCGGCTGCCAACTGTGTGAGAAGAGGTTCTCCCATCAGCACCACCTGAAGAGGCACCAGAGGGTCCACACAGGGGAGAAACCTTTCAGCTGCCCCCAGTGTGAGAAGAGGTTCTCCCACCAGCACCAGCTGAAGATGCACCTGAAGGTCCACACGGGAGAGAGGCCGTTCGCCTGTACGCACTGCGGGAAGAGTTTTTCAGAGAGGAGCTACCTCAGGATACACCAGCAGAAAATGCACACGGCCCATGTATAGTGTATGGTGACATGTAATGTAGTACTAGCTAGTTTGTTTGTAGTTAATTCTGTTGGTTTTCAATGAAGTAGGGAACCGGATGAGGTCAACTGAAGAAAGAATGAGTATGATGAGGCAGAGTAGATTATATGGTGATGGTTGGTGTTTGTAAAAATGTTTCACTGATGAAGAGTGACCCATTTTCTCCCTTTAGGTTGATACTGGTGTTTTATAGTGAGATAATGATGGTGCCTTAATTCATGTTTACGTCACATGAAGTAGTGAAGCTGTGTGTTATGTAATGTTGAACCTTTTCCAATGTATTCTAAAATTCTTTTTTTTAAAGCAAGGGTACCAGATTGAGAAAAGGTATTATATTTGTCACATATCGTTTTGTGCAATAAAAGGACTGTACTTCAAGTTATCTTAGTGTATGACCATTTTGTGAAATGAAATACAAAATTGACACTGTGATGACTGACTTGGTTAATTTTGTATCATTGCAGGGACTGAGTTTCCCTTATTTCAGTCCAACCAAAACATTATACTTAATTCTTGAATCAACACATATGGAATTGTTTTATAATAAACTCCTATGGCTCCATATTGTTAGGTACTTCAATCACAGTGTTAGAGATGCTTGACTCTGGTTAACATTTTATAATGTCATGTTTCTGTGTGTAAAAGCAGTTTCTTATATAAACTTTTATATGCTCTTCTGTACAATTTGTGTTTACAGTCTGCAGTCCATGAGGACCTGCTGATTTCAGGTGTTGCTGGTGGGAGAGAGTGGACCTCTGAGGTGGCTGGGCTCAAACCCTGGCCCCGGATCAGAACCCTGGATCAGGAGCCATCACGCTTCCTTCCCGAGTTGGAACCAGGACCGAACCGTGAGGTACAGAGACTCCACCACCACAGAGAACACAACCAGTGGACAGGTGGACTGAACAACCTCAGTCCTGGTRGTCATCAGMGAGAYRGAGSSTCCAGTCAGGGATCCAGTCTGCAGCCCAGACCCTTCTCTTCACAGTCTCAGTGCAGGGATGAAGCAGGGCCTGGGGCTGATAGAGATAGACCCTCCTGTTCCTATGATACAAACATCACAGTATCCATGATGAACAGAGCAGGTCACCCTGGGCTTCAGCCTTCAGAGAGAGTTGTGGGAGACCCCCCTGGTGGTAGTCTTTCAGGAAGTCTGTCTTCTTCTTCAGGGTCTTGTCTAATGCCTGGTGACTGGGTTCATAGGACGTCTGGGTCTACCCTTCCTCAGTTACCTCAGGTTTACCCCACAAATACAGACATGGTCAGGATGGGCGTTCACCACAAGAGGTACCTAGCCTATAACACAGCACACAATCCTAACAACACCCAAACAATGGCTAGAGGTCAAGGAGGGAGCTCAAAGACTAACGACCTGAGTGTGGTGGCTCCTGCTTCTACCTCCTCGGGGTCACAATGTGGGAAGCGATGCATTAGGACAGACGCCGACAAGCCGTACGCCTGCCCCACATGTGGGAAGCGCTTCTCTGAGGCGAACTATGTGAAGCAACACCAGACCGTTCACACCAAGGAGAGGCCCTTCAAGTGCAAGCTGTGTTACAAGAGCTTCTCCTTCCTGAGTAACCTTATCAGACATAGGGGTGTTCACACAGGGGAGGAACCCTTCAGCTGTACCCAGTGTCACATGCACTTCGCCCATGCTGGTAACCTGAAGAGGCACCAGAGGGTCCACACAGGGGAGAAATCCTCCAGCTGACCCCATTGTGAGAAGAGATTACCAGCCAGCAACAGCTGAAGATGCACCTGACGGTCCACACGGGAGAGAGGCCTTTTGCCTGTACGCACTGCAGGAAGAGGTTCTCAGAAAGGAGCTACCTCAGGATACACCAATAGAAAACCATTCCACTCTATAACATAGAAAGTAACCATACCACTCAAACCCTGCATTAAAGACAAACATGAATTGTCATTTTTGTCAGCAGATGCATTTGGAATAACGAGAGTAACCATGTTGAATATTCCTGGCACGAATATTGTATCCAGACATTGTGTGCCTAAAAAGTGTTCATATTGTGTTTGTACTGTGTAGGCTATATGATGTTCACAAATGCCATTCAACTACTTAATTTCTGTCCCAAGACACTTTTAATGAGAAATGTAATGTCGTTTATCATGCAGATTTGTAGTTGAGACAGGTGTATTTAACACTTGTTTATGTTTAATAAACACGAAATGTGACTTTTCATTCTAAGACTTTCATTGACTAGTATAAATCACATCTGATCTCATCACACCAGTGGAGGCTCCTCAGTGAATTTCATAGTAATAAAAATAGTGAAACATTAAAAGTTCACCTTTTTAGATAAGACTATACTAAATATATTCACGCCACCAAATCATTGATTAAAATACATTGTTTTGCAATGAAGGTCTACAGTAGCCTCAACAGCACTCTTTAGGGTAGCACTATGGTGTAGCCGGAGGACAGCTAGTTTCCGCCTTCCTCTGGGTACTTGACTTCAATACAAAACCTAGGAGGCTCGTGGTTCTCACCTCCCATAAACTTACACAGTAATTATGACAACTTACAGAGGACGTCCTCGAAGCTATCAGAGCTCTTGCAACATGAACTGACATGTTTCCACCCAATCAAAGGATCAGAGAATGAATCTAGTACTGAAAGCATAAGCTACAGCTAGCTAGCACGGCAGTGCATAAAATGTGGTGAGTAGTTTACTCAAAGAGCGAGAAAGACAACAGTTTTGAACAAATTTGTTTCTTCAAAAATGAAGGAGAAGGAAGAGAGAGAGTCATTTCTTTCAGTTTCACTTACTTACAGTTGAAGTCGGAAGTTTACATACACCTTAGCCAAATACATTTGAACTCAGTTTTTCACAATTCCTGACATTTAATCCTAGTAAATATTCCCTGTCTTAAGTCAGTTAGGATCACCACTTTATTTGAAGAATGTGAAATGTCAGAATAACAGTACAGAGAACTATTTATTTCAGCTTTTATTTCTTTCATCACATTCCCAGTGGGTCAGAAGTTTACATACACTCAATTTAGTATTTGGTAGCATTGCCTTTAAATTGCTTAACTTGGGTCAAACGTTTCAGGTAGCCTTCCACAAGCTTCCCAAAATAAGTTGGGTGAATTTTGGTCCATTCCTCCTGACAGAGCTGGTGTACCTGAGTCAGGTTTGTAGGCACCCTTTTTCAGTTCTGCCAACAAATTTTCTGTAGGATTGAGGTCAGGGCTTTGTGATGGCCACTCCAATACCTTGAATTTGTTGTCCTTAAGCCGTTTTGCCACAACTTTGGAAGTATGCTTGGGGTCATTGTCCATTTGGAAGACCCATTTGCGACAAGCATTATAACTTCCTGACTGATGTCTTGAGATGTTGCTTTCAGTATATCCACATAATTTCCCCTGCCTCATGATGCCATCTATTTTGTGAAGTGCACCAGTCTCTCCTGCAGCAAAGCCCACCCACAACATGATGCTGCCACCCCCGTGCTTCACGGTTGGGATGGTGTTCTTAAGCTTGCAAGCCTCTAACCTTTTTCCTCCAATCATAACGATGGTCATTATGGCCAAACAGTTATATTTTTGTTTCATCAGACCAGAGGACATTTCTCCAAAAAGTACTATCTTTGTCCCATGTGCAGTGCAAACCGTAGTCTGGCTTTTTTATGGCAGTTTTGGAGCAGTGGCTTCTTCCTTGCTGAGCGGCCTTTCAGGTTATGTTGATATAGGACTCATTTAACTGTGGAAATAGATACTTTGTACCTGTTACCTCCAGCATCTTCACAAGGTCCTTGCTGTTGTTTCTGGGATTGATTTGTACTTTTCGCACCAAAGTACGTTCATCTCTAGGAGACAGAACGTGTCTCCTTCCTGAGCGGTATGACGGCTGCGTGGTCCCATGGTGTTTATACTTGTGTACTATTGTTTGTACATATGAACGTGGTACCTTCAGGAGTTTGGAAATTGCTCCCAAGGATGAACCAGACTTGTGGAGGTCTTTGCTGATTTCTTTTGTTTTCCCATGATGTAAGCCCAAAGAGGCACTGAGTTTGAAGGTAGGCCATGAAATACATCTACAGGTACACCTCCAATTGACTCAAATTATGTCAATTAGCCTACCGGAAGCTTCTAAAGCCATGACATCATTTTCTGGAATTTTCCAAGCTGTTTAAAGGCACAGTCAACTTAGTGTATGTAAACTTCTGACCCACTGGAATTGTGATACAGTGAGTTATAAGTGAAATAATCTGTAAACAATTGTTGTAAAAATACTTGTGTCATGCACAAAGTAGATTTCCTAACCGACTTGCCAAAGCTATAGTTTGTTAACAAGAAATTTGTAGAGTGGTTGAAAAACAAGTTTTAATGACTCCAACCTAAGTGTATTTAAACTTCCGACTTCAGCTGTAGTTAGCAAATGCAGCTAGCTAGTTTAGCTCACTCAAGCCCTGCTCAAGTAGAGGGATGCTATGTTAGCTAGCTGGCTATGTCCCAACACAACACTAGTACTTCCAAATAAAGGTAAGCTTTTGGTTTTACAAATGTATTGGTGCATGATTAGCGAGTTTACTAACACGTTAGTTCTATTAGCTATGCTGACTATGATGTTACTTTAGCTAATATGGTATGTAGCGGTTTTGATATGGTTTGGCTTGKAAAGTTTTTTTTCGCCTGTTCAAATACAGCTGATGTGTTGTGCATTGAAGTCCACAAATGAAGGGAAAGGGTGAGTGGAGGAGAGCACATAGATGCGAGAAGGAATTACAACAGGGCCACTATGAAAGTGAACGGTGTTTACGGAACGAAACAGGGAAAAACTTACCTGAATTTGTCCAATGGAAACTCTCGTTTGCAACTGTTGGACGAATGATTACACATTAGWTCAGCTAGATGCAGGCAAGAGTGTGCAAGGCAGTATTGAATGTGTCACTGTCTGTCACCTCAAATTTTTCTGTCGACCTGTGTGCTACTTTCCTTCATAGGCTAAGTTGTAGCAACCTCATTATGGGTATAGGGAAAATGTGAGTATCATGTAGTAGCCTAAACCTATCAATGTTGCATTGAACTGGGTGAATGGAATTTGAATGACAGTCATCCAATATGCTATAATAGAAATAAGGCCATGCTCATGAAAAACAAAAACGTCCTCCCTCATCATAAACGGCACCGACCGCCACTGCTATGACGTTAGCTCATTTGGTGACAACTAGTGGTGCGTGGGTCACCTGCACCCGCTAATAACCCATCTGCAACCGCCTGACAGTGCATTTGGAAAGTATTCAGACCCGTTCACTTTTTCTACATTTTGTTACAGCATTATTTTTCCTCATCAATCTACACACCATACGACAAAGCGAAAACAGGTTTTTAGAATGTTTTTCTAATTAAAAGAATATAACTGAAATACCTTATTTACATAAGTATTCAGATCCTTTGCTATGAGACTCGAAATTGAGCTCAGGTGCATCCGGTCTCCATTGATCRTCCTTGAGATGTTTCTACAACTTGATTGGAGTCCACCTGTGGTAAATTCAAGTGATTGGACATGATTTGGAAAGGCACACACCTGTTTATATAAGGTCCCACAGTTGTCAGAGCAAAAACCAAGCCATGAGGTCGAAGGAATTGTTCATAGAGCTCTGAGACAGGATTGTGTTGAGGCACAGACATGGGGGAGGGTACCAAACAATGTCTGCAGCATTGAAGATTTCCAAGATCACAGTGGCCTCCATCATTGTTGAATGGAAGAAGTTTGGAACCACCGAGACCCTTCCTAGAGCTGGCCGCCCGGCCAAACTGAGCAAAAAAGGCCTTGGTCATGGAGGTGACCAAGAACCCGATGGTCACTCTGACAGAGCTCCAGAGTTTGTCTGTGGAGATGGGAGAACCGTCCAGAAGGAAAACCATGTCTGCAGCACTCCACCAATCAGGCCTGAATGATAGAGTGGCCAGACTGAAGCCACTCCTCAGTAAAAAGCACATGACTGCCCACTTGGAGTTTGCCAAAAGGCACCTAAAGGACGCTCAGACCATGAGAAACAAGATTCTCTGGTCTGATGAAACCAAGATTGATGTCTTTGGCCTAAATGCCAAGCGTCACGTCTGGAGGAAACCTGGCATCATCCCTACGGTGAAGCATGGTGGTGGCAGCATCATACTGTGGGAATGTCTTTCAGCGGCAGGGACTGGGAGACTAGTCAGGATCGAGGGAAAGATGAAAAGAGCAAAGAACATAGAGATCTTTGATGAAAACCTGTTCCAGAGCGCTCAGGACCTCAGACTGGGGCGAAGGTTCACCTTCCAACAGGACAACGACCCTAAGCACACAGTTAAGACGCAAGAGTGGCTTCGTGAAAAGTCTCTGAATATCCTTGAGTGGCCCAGCCAGAGCCTGGACTTAAACCTGATCAAACATCTCTGGAGAGACCTGAAAATAGCTGTGCAGCGATGCTCCCCATCCAACCTGACAGAGCTTGAGAGGATCTGCAGAGAAGAATGGGAGAAACTCCCYAAATACAGGTGTGCCAAGCTTGTAAGGTCATACCCAAGAAGACTAGAGGCTGCAATCGCTGCCAAAGGTGCTTCAACAAAGTACTGAGTAAATGGTCTGAATACTTATTAGCTGTGATATTTCAGTATTTTTTTTTTTTACATTTGCAAAAAAATCTCATCTGTTTTTGCATTGTCATTATAGGGTATTGTGTGTAGATTGATGAGGGGGGAAATAATTTAATCAATGTTAAAATAAGGTTGTAATGTACCAAAATGTGGAAACGGTGAATGGGTCTGAATACTTTACGAATGCACTGTATGTGATAAAGTGAAAACCTGAGTCCCACTCCCTACCCTAACCCGCAAATATAGAAAATGCGCTATAAACTACAGTCAAAGACCGCAGAACGATTATTTGACAGGAGGTGCAGGATTTTATTTTTTGTTGCCTGATATAGATATGTTTCTACTTATAATTTCCGACATTTTGGTAGGCTATTTGCTAATCAACTTGTTTATAATTAGATACCTTGTAGCTTCTCGTTTGTCATTATGTTGCCCTAGAAAACTAAATGAACCTTTACGCAATAGAATAATGTAATAGATCGATAGAATGAATGCTTCGATCTAGTTGACATCGGTAATGTTCTCTTTGTCATTTTCGCGGAGTCAAGACGTTTAGTTAGGCCTACTGAGCAAAAAATACAATAAAGAAAAAAGGTTGTTAGGAAACAGGAACCTGTGAAAACGGCCCAACGTGTTTCTGATAAGATTTAAGTTCGGCTTCGATGCATATTTGATGTGGTTAAATACTATCAGCTTTTATGATGAAGACAGCACCTCTACAGATGGTATCTAATTGAGCATTGGATTCTCTCAACATGCAGAAAGAACGAAATCATATTTCTCCACTCCTGTTCCCAAGTCCAAATACTGCCTACATTTGGTGTATCATTTTAGTGCAATAAATGATTAATTCTGCAGGAGTTATTATGAAGGCTATAGTCCTATTYTCACGGGACTTGTATAACTAGAGAACCTTGCGAATGTATTTATTACCCCAGAATGTCTGTTATTCCGGTAGAACGATTCGGACGGGATTCGTTTTTTTGTCAGGTGATGCTTTCCTTTTTTTCCTATAAATTGACAGTTATGACGGAAGCCTATAGTTTTTTTTCTAGGCGTGAAGATGTTTCAACAAGTCCAGGCGATAACACGCTGCACTGATAACTCGAGCTTGGATCCCAAGTTTCTTAACCATCTTTGGTGTAGTGTCGCAATAATATTTGAATTGAGGAAGTGTGWTCATAATCWTTCCGATATTTTAGCGAGCCGCAGTAGAATACGTCCTAAATGCCCCCCAGCCTTCAGACGTGAGCAAAACAAACAACTTGCACTTGATATGCGTTTTAGGCTATGGATGAGAAAGTGAACTGTGTTAAGTTGGCTGTGTTAAGTTGGCTGGATGTCCTTTGGGTGGTGGACCATTCTTGATACACATGTGGAAACTGTTGAGTGTGAAAAACCCAGCAGCTTTGCAGTTCTTGACACGCTAAAACTGTGCACCTGGCACCTACTACCATACCCTATTCAAAGGCACTTAAATCTTTTGTCTTGCCCATTCGCCCTCTGAATGGCACACATACAATCCATGTCTCAGGCTGTGTATGTATGTATGTATGTATGTATGTATGTATGTATGTATGTATGTGTGTATATATATATATCATTAGGCTGAATGTAGTTTTAGATATAGGCCTGTTGTAAATGTGTATCACACACAACTTTAAGCTACATATTCATTTGACAGAGATAATGAACTGCTCATTGATCAGCACAGCAATTGGTAAAACAAAATCATCCAATAACTTGTCTGCAGTACAAATCACATTATTGTGGGAGCACCTCCTCTAAGAATATGAATTAGGTTGTTTGACAACATAGCCGCCCCACAACAAAACCATAGTGTTAAAAAAAAAAAGATATGGAATCGTTTTATAATAAACTCCAATGGTTCCATATTCTTAGGTACTTGAATAACAGTGTGCTGGGCTTGACTATCACGTTTTAGGTAAGACCCAGATGCAAACAGTGTCGAAGTAACAAAAGTGTATTACTAGAACAGGGGGCAGGCAAAACAACAGGTCAAGGGCAGGCAGAGGTCAGTAATCCAGTGTGGTGGGGCAAGGTAGGCAGGCAGAATGCTAAAACCGGGAAAACTAGAACACAGGAACTATAGAAAAGACAGGAACAAGGGAGAAAACACTGGTAGGCTTGACGAACAAAACGAACTGGCAACAGACAAACGGAGAACACATGTATAAATACACAGGGGATAATGAGGGGAGATGGGAGACACCTAGTGGGGGGTGGAGACAAGCACAAAGACAGGTGAAACAGATCAGGGTATGACACTTGACTATGGTTAAGATTTTAATAAGAATCATGTCATGTTTCTGTGTGTGTAGCAAAGACTTTCTTATATAAACCTTTATGCTTTTCTCTATAAGCTTTGTTTTTGCAGTCTGCAGCCCGTGAAGACCTGCTGATCACAGACGGCCAGTAGCACCTTAATTGGGGAGGACAGGATCATTGTAATGGCTGGAATGGAATACATGGAATGGTATCGAACACGTCAAACACATGGCTTCCATGTGTTTGATACCATTCCATTCACTCCATTCCAGCCATTATTATGAGCCGTTCTCCCCTCTGCAGCCTCCTGTGCTGCTGATATCCGGTGCTGCTGGGGGGAGAGTGGACCTCTGAGGTCGCTGGTCACAAACCCTGGCCGCGGATCAGGACCCTGAATCAGGAGCCATCGCTCTTCCTTCCTTCCCGAGTCGAAAACCAAGACCGTGAGGGACAGAGACTCCACCACCACACAGAACACAACCAGTGGACAGGTGGACTGAACAACCTCAGTCCTGGTGGTCATCAGAGAGACAGAGGCTCCAGTCAGGGATCCAGTCTGCAGCCCAGACCCTTCTCTTCACAGACTCAGTGCAGGGATGGAGCAGGGCCAGGGGCTGATAGAGATAGACCCTCCTGTTCCTATGATACAAACACACATATCCACGATGAACAGAGCAGGTCACCCTGGGCTTCAGCCTTCACAGAGAGTAGTGGGAGACCCCCCTGGTGGTACTGTGATGGAAATGCTGTGCTTTACTTATAACTAATTAATGTTTTCTATTCATGTGCTGTTCTAATAACCAATTTCTGTGTTCATGCAAATGACTGATTGAACGAATCCTCACTTATCAGTATCTGCAATTTGGCAGTCCGCCCAGACCTTGTTTTGAGAATGAAATATATCTGTTCAGCTTAGAGAGAAGAAGCCTTGTGAGGTATTGGTCTGTCACATGTTATGAACCAGTATTGGTCGGTCACATGAATGAAACAAAACGGTAATGATTAATGAATTATGCTAAATCATGCAAATATAACTTGTGTGTATAGCCGTATATAAGACAACTGCTGGGACTGCCCCAGCAGAGCTTCTGACAGACATTCAATATGGTGCATTAAGTTTGTTGGAACCTCTCCAGCGCGCCGACAATAAACAATGATTCATTTAAGATTGACTTCGAGTGTCCCTGTGTAAGAATTTCCACAACTGTAGTCTTTCGGGAAGTCTGTCTTCTCCTTCAGGGTCTCGTCTAATGCCTGGTGACTGGGTTCATAAAAGCCTGGACCTGGGTCTAGCCTTCCTCAGTTACCTCATGGTTACCTCACCAATATAAACAGGGTCAGGATGGGCGTTCAACACGAGAGGTACCTATCCTATAACACAGCACACAATCCCAACAACACCCAAACAATGGTTAGAGATCAAGGAGGGAGCTCAAATACTAACGACCTGAGTGTGGCTCCTGCTTCTACCTCCTCTGGTGTCATTGGGTCACAACATGGGAGCATTAGGATGGATGCAGACAATACATACACCTGCCCCACATGTGGGAAGCGCTTCGCCCTAAAAATTGTCAAAAACCCCAGCCACCCCAGTCATAGACTGTTCTCTCTACTACCGCATGGCAAGCGGTACCGGAGTGCCAAGTCTAGGACAAAAAAGCTTCAACAGTTTTTACCCCCAAGCCATAAGACTCCTGAACAGGTAATCAAATGGTTTATTGGAATATTGTGCCCCCCCAAACCCTCTTTTACACTGCTGATACTCTGTTTATCATATATGCATAGTCACTTTAACTATACATTCATGTACATACTACCTCAATTGGCCCGACCAACCAGTGCTCCCGCACATTGGCTAACCGGGCTATCTGCATTGTGTCCCACCACCTGCCAACCCCTCTTTTTACACTACTGCTACTCTCTGTTCATCATATATGTATAGTTCATCATATATGTATAGTCACATCATATATGTATAGTCACCTCAATAAGCCTGACTAACCGGTGTCTGTATATAGCCTTGCTATAGCCTTGCTACTGTTATTTTCAAATGTCTTTTTACTGTTGTTTAATTTCTTTACTTACCTACACACACACATTCCTTTTTTTCGCACTATTGGTTAAGTAAGCATTTCACTGTAAGGTCTACACCTGTTGTATTCGGCGCACGTGACAAATAAACTTTGATTTGATTTGCATGTAACAATGGTGACAGGTGTGAGTAATAATGAACAGCCTGGTGACCTCGAACACCGGAGAGGGAGTATACGTAACAGTACCCCCTCCCTGATGCATGGCTCCAGCCACAGGACGCTGATCAGAAGGGCGGTGCCAAGGACCAGGAGCGGGCTGGTTGCTTCTGCTGAGGCCGGGAACGTGTCGAGCCGGCTGAGGCGCGGGAGCCTGACGAGCCGGCTGAGGCGCGGGAGCCTGTCAAGCTAGCTGAGGCATCCTCGGTAGACTCGGCAACGGACGCTTGTCGGGCCAAACGTCAAGACGCGGGAACCTGTCTAGCCAGCTGGGGCACGGGAACCCAAGCCAGCTTAGGTGCGGGAGCCTGACGAGCCGGCTGAGCCACAGGAGCCTGATGAGCCGGCTGAAGCATGCAAGCCTGACGAGCAAGCTGAGGCATCCCCGGTTGCTCTGGTAGGACCGACATCACCTACACAAAAAAAAAAAAAAAAATGTAAAAAAACACTTCCTGATGCTTTCCTTTGGTGAGGCGTTATTCTGTAACGTGTATGCTGGGAGTCGGGAAGTAAGTACAGGGAGTGACTTTAATAATAAATAACACAGGGAACAAAACAAGATACACAAGTAGCATACACATATGAAACACAAACAGAAACAATAATGCCTAGGGAAAGAACCAAAGGGAGTGACCTATATAGGGAAGGTAATCAGGCAGGTGATGTAGTCCAGGTGAGTCTGATGAGCCACTGGTGCGCGTAACAATGGTGACAAGTGTGCGTAATAATGAGCAGCCTGGTGACCTCGAGTGCCGGAGAGGGAGTGTACGTAACAGAAATGCCCTGGAACAATTGAATGACGTACTGAAAGAATTGCGTAAATTGGCTCTGCAAAACAGAGTTTCTTGACTATATTTTGGCAGGTCAAGGGGGCCCTTGTGCAATAACTGGAGATGAATGTTGCACTTTTGTCCCCGATTGGTACTCTAATGTTACTGATCTCACCAAATACATTGCCACTGTGGCTAAGAACAATTCCCCACAGCCCGAGTGGAAGCTTGCAACTTGGTTGAAATCTGTGATTGGGAGTTGGGGATCCCAGACTGCCCAATGGGCTGGAACATGTGTTTTTTGCTTAGTCTGTCTAACTGTATTACTAACATGTTGTAAGGCTTTTGTGCCTCCCTGGCTGAGAAGGTTTCGGCAGGCATTATGTTTAATGCTCCTCAAGAGGATGGTGAGACTGATTAGCTGCCGACACTGGACGAGCTTCTTTCCCCCCCTGTAGATAAGGACAATATGTGAGAATAGGGGATTGTTTTTGTTTGACAAGTTTAGAAGGCCCAAGCGGATTTCTTTTATGTTTTGACTAGTCTAAGGAACAGTTCGTGCAGAACAGATGTCGCTGCAATCCGATGGTGGTAAGAACTATGTAAACAATGTTTAAACATTGAGAGATTTAGTCAATCCTGAGTTTACAGATCCCTTGTGTATGCGTGTGTATTTTAGATTGTAAAACCCAGAGTGAAGGGCTTGTAAGGATGGAGTGTCTGGTGCAACGTTTTGGATTTAATTTACTGTAATATAAATATATTGATAGAACCTCCTTTGATAGAAGCTATAATCTAATGCTTACATTAATGTAATGATAATTATCCCAGAGTGATAAAAGGAGGGAATGTGAGGGAAATGTTATGTTTATGTATCAAATCAATGCTACTTTCTAATAACTAATTGGAAAGGTTCATGCAGGTGACTGACTGATCGTATATGGAGGAATCCTCATTATCACTGTTCCTCAACTTGTATACCGACTCAGGATGTGACACAGATGCAGACACGGGAGGCAGATAGTACAGTTCTCAGATGATTTATTGTAAACATGGGGCAGGCAAAGGGCAGGTAGAGGACAGGCAGGTGTTCGTGATCAGGTCTGAGTCAGGCAGTTACAGGATGGCAGGCAGGCTCGGGGTCAGTGCAGGCAGAAGTCAGAACCAGGAAAACTAGGAAACAGAACTTGAAAAAATGAAGACTGGAAAGCATGCTGTTAAGACCTGACAAGACGAACTGGCAACAGACAAACAGAGAACACAGGTATAAATAGACAGAGGATAATGGGAAAATGGGCGACACCTGGAGGGGGTGGAGACAAGCACAAAGACAGGTGAAACGGAACAGGGTGTGAGAACTTGGCAGTACGCCCAGAATATTGCTATGGGAACACGAGGTCTCTCAGTTTCAAGGTCTCAACTTGGAGAGAAAGCCTTGTGAGCTATTGGTCAGTCACATGTGCGAGCCACCGTTAGTGATGAATTAATTATGGTAAATCATGCAAATATAATTTGTCTGTGTATAGCCGTATATAAGACAACTGCTAGGACTGCCCCAACGGAGCTTCTGATAGACCTGTACGGGTTTGTTGTAACCTCTCCAGCTTGCTGATAATAAAGAGTGATTCATTTTAAGATTGGCTTCAGGTGTCCCTGGTGTTGAATTTCCACCACAACAAGATGGCTGTGGCTAGGTGAGATGGCAGAAACAGATGTGGCACTTGAATCGGATGGCGGTGAAAAAAAAGATGGGTGGACTTTTGTCCAAAATAATGGGAAAAGGAGCAAAATTGCTGTGGAAAATGTCTAGCTCTGATCATACCCTGTCATACCTGCTACAAGTGCAGTTTTTGGAAAAACAATCTGTAGTTGGGGACTAGTGAACTACATGTAGTTCAACTAGTAATGGAACTACATTTTGCAGTAGCTTGGTGGTAGTTTAACTAAATTCAAATCTATGTAGTGTTTTAAGTAGTTAATTACTTTTTTGCCATGTAATGGTGTAGATAACTACTGGATCTACACAATATATTTTCTTAAGGGGTTAGCTTTAGTCTAGCTTAACTTCTTCCAGTGTGAAATAATTGGCATCTTGGTAAACTATATTTTCAGAGTAGCTTCCCCAATGCTGGAAACAATGTATGCCAGTCTTGGTGAATCCGTTTGAAGCATCTAAAATGGTGGAGAAAGCTTTGGGTAAAGTGAAATCGGTGAAGATCACGAGAAATGGGCTTGTTTTGTGTGTTTCTGCTGATCAGAAAAGGTGTGTTGGGTCTCCCTCAAATTGATGAATTGAATGTGTCTTGCTTTGATCTGCGGAGCAGAGCTCCTGTCAAATGAGTCATTTCTGGAGTCTCAGAATAATTTTTTATTTAACCTTAATTTAACTAAGGACAGTCAGTTAAGAACACATTCTTATTTACAATGACCTGTGGTGTAAAGTACTTAAGTAAAAATACTTTAAAGTACTACTTAAGTAGTTTTTTGGGGTATCTGTACTTTACTATTTATATTTTGACTAGATTACTCCATACATATTCCTTGACACCCAAAAGTACTCATTGCATTTTGAATGCTAAACAGAACAGGAAAATGGTCAAATTCACGCACTTATCAACAGAACATCCCTGGTCATCCCTACTGCCTCTGATCTGGCGGACTCACTAAACACACATTCTTTGTTTGTAAATTATGTTTGAATGTTGGAGTGTGCCTCTGGCTATCCTTAAATTTATAAAACAACAAAATGGTGCGGTCTGGTTTGCTTAATATAAGAAATTTGAAATGGCTTATACTTTTAATTTTGATACTTAGGTATATTTTAGCAATTACATTTACTTTTGATACTTAAGTATATTTTAAACCAAATACTTTTACTCAAGTAGAAGTTTACTGGGTGACTTTTACTTGAGTCATTTTCTATGAAGATATCTTTACTTTTACTCAAATTACAATTAGGTACCTTTTCCACCACTGACAATGACGGCCTACCAAAAGGCAAAAGGCCACCTGCGGGGACGGGGGCTGGGATTAAAAATAAAATATAGGACAAAACACACATCACAACAAGAGAGACACCCCAAAACTACATTAAGAGAGTCCTAAGACAACAAAATAGCATGGCAGCAACACATGACAACACAGCATGGTAGCAAAACACCACATGACAACAACATGGTAGCAACACAACATAATAGCAGCACAAAACATGGTACACACATTATTGGGCATAGACAACCGCACAAAGGCAAGAAGGTAGAGACAACAATGCGTCAAGGGAAGCAGCCACAACTGTCAGTAAGAGTTTCCATGATTGAGTTTTTGAATGAAGAGATGGAGATAAAACTGTCCAGTTTGAGTGTTTTTTGCAGCTCATTCCAGTCACTAGCTGCGGCGAACTGAAAAGAGGAGTGACCCAGAGATGTGTGTGCTTTGGGAACCTTTGCTCTACTGAAGAATGTTCCTGGAGAACTATGCACGAAGGATGAATGATACTGGGATGTGGGATGATTTTTGTAACGTTTTTATTTTATTTTATTAGTAGTGTGTGTGGATTCATTAMGTTTTTCCCTTATCCGTAATGGAATGTACTTTGTATTTTTCTTCCTGACCCCCATCCAGTTGGTGGTGGCTATACAACATTAGTTGTGGTACGCCATAAAACCTCAAAGAGGTTTTAAACGGAAGTTTTAAAACGGTAAACGGACGCGCTCCAGGACTTCACGGCCGAATCATTGCAAGGAATATTGAATGAAGATGTTCTCCCCTCCCAGGCTCCTGAGTCTGTGTAGGGATCTGAGAAGACATTTGAATCCGACTGAAGGAGTACATTTATTTTGTTGTAAATCCCTGTGAACTACCGAACTTAGTTATTATCATTTTTTTCTCCAACTGGTTATCCAAATAATAGTTTGTATTTGTATTTTATTAGGGATCCCCATTAGCTACTGCCACTCTGCCTGTCTCATTGCTACATCTCCCCAACTGGCTCGAGAGAAGCGAAGGTTGAGAAATGCATCCTCCGAAACATGATCCACTAAGCCACGCTGTTTAAACCGGAAGTCAGCAGTATCAATGTGTCGGAGGAAACATTGTTCAACTGACGACCGAAGTTAGCTTGTAGGTGCCCGGCCCGAAGAGTCGCTAGAGTACGATGAGCCAAGGAAAACACCGCCGGCCAAACACTCTCCTAACCTGGACGGCACTGGGTCAATTGTGGGTTGCCGGATGGGGCTCCCGGTAATGGATCGAACCCCAGGATGAAGTGGCGCCTCAGCTTAGACAGCTGCGCCACTTGGGAGGAAGGTGGAGCTTGCAGTGCAGCTTTGCTAACATCAGTTTAGCTGTTTCCACTCATGAAAACTGACGATGCTAATATGGTTGTAGCCATATATAGATTTAGCATGAACTATCCCTTTTAAAGTAACCAACTACTTTGCAGACAGAGTTCAGTGTGTCAAATCGGAGGGCCTGTGGCCTGTTGTCCGGACCTCTGGCAGTCTCTATGGGGGTACCACAGGGTTCAATTCTCGGGCCGATTCTTTTCTCTGTATATATATCAATGATGTCGCTCTTGCTGCGGGTGATTCCCTGATCCACCTCTATGCAGACGACACCATTCTGTATACATCTGGCCCTTCTTTGAACACTGTGTTAACTAACCTCCAAACGAGCTTCAATGCCATACAACACTCCTTCCGTGGCCTCCAACTGCTCTTGAACGCTAGTAAAACCAAATGCATGATTTTCAACCGTTTGCTGCCGGCACCTGCCTGCCCAACTAGCATCACTACCCTGGACGGTTCTGACCTAGAATATGTGGACAACTACAAATACCTAGGTGTCTGGCTAGACTGTAAACTCTCCTTCCAGACTCATATTAAACATCTCCAATCCAAAATCAAATATAGAATCGGTTTTGTATTTCGCAAACAAAGCCTCCTTCACTCACGCCGCCAAACTTACCCTAGTAAAACTAGACTATCCTACCGATCCTCGACTTCGGCGATGTCATCAACAAAATAGCTCCCAATACTCTACTCAGCAAACTGGATGCAGTCTATCACAGTGCCATCCGTTTTGTCACCAAAGCCCCTTATACCACCCACCACTGCGACCTGTATGCTCTAGTCGGCTGGCCCTCGCTACATATTCGTCGCCAGACCCACTGGCTCCAGGTCATCTATAAATCTATGCTAGGTAAAGCTCCGCCTTATCTCAGCTCACTGGTCACGATAACAACACCCACCCGTAGCACGAGCTCCAGCAGGTAATCCCCAAAGCCAACACCTCCTTTGGCCGCCTTTCCTTCCAGTTCTCTGCTGCCAGTGACTGGAACTAATTGCAAAAATCGCTAAAGCTGGAGACTTATATTTCCCTCACCAACTATAAACATTAGCTATCTGAGCAGCTAACCGATCGCTGCAGCTGTACATAGTCCATCTGTAAATAGCCCACCCAATCTACCTACCTCATCCCCATATTGTTTTATTTACTTTTCTGCTCTTTTGCACACTAGTATCTCTACTTGCACATCATCATCTGCTCATTTATCACTCCAGTGTTAATCTGCTAAATTGTAATTACCTCGCTACCATGGCGTATTTATTGCCTACCTCCTCACGCCATTTGCACACACTGTATATAGACTTTATTTTTTTCTATTGTGTTATTGACTGTACACTTGTTTATTCAAAATCAAATCAAATTTTATTAGTCACATACACATGGTTAGCAGATGTTAATGCGAGTGTAGCGAAATGCTTGTGCTTCTAGTTCCGACAATGCAGTAATAACCAACAAGTAATCTAACCTAACAATTCCACAACTACTACCTTATACACACACACAAGTGTAAAGGGATAAAGAATATGTACATAAAGATATATGAATGAGTGGTGGTACAGAACGGCATGGCAAGATGCAGTAGATGGTATAGAGTACGGTATTACATATGAGATGAGTACTGTAGGGTATGTAAACATAAAGTGGCATAGTTTTAAAGTGGCTAGTGGTACATGTATTACATAAAGATGGCAAGATGCAGTAGATGATATAGAGTACAGTATATACATATGAGATGGGTAATGTAGGGTATGTAAACATTATATTAAGTGGCATTGTTTAAAGTGGCTAGTGGGACATTTTTACATAATTTCCATCAATTCCCATTTTTAAAGTGGCTGGAGTTGAGTCAGTATGTTGGCAGCGGCCGCTAAATGTTAGTGTGGCTGTTTAACAGTCTGATGGCCTTGAGATAGAAAGCTGTTTTTCAGTCTCTCGGTCCCTGCTTTGATGCACCTGTACTGACCTCGCCTTCTGGATGATAGCGGGGTGAACAGGCAGTGGCTTGGGTGGTTTGTTGTCCTTGATGATCTTTATGGCCTTCTCTGTGACATCGGGTGGTGTAGGTGTCCTGGAGGGCAGGTAGTTTGCCCCCGGTGGTGCGTTCTGCAGACCTCACTACCCTCTGGAGAGCCTTACGGTTGTGGGGCGGAGCAGTTGCCGTACCAGGCGGTGATACAGCCCGACAGGATGCTCTCGATTGTGCATCTGTAGAAGTTTGTGAGTGCTTTTGGTGACAAGCCGAATTTCTTCAGCCTCCTGAGGTTGAAGAGGCGCTGCTGCGCCTTCTTCACAACGCTGTCTGTGTGGGTGGACCAATTCAGTTTTGTCCGTGATGTGTACACCGAGGAACTTAAAACTTTCCACCTTCTCCACTACTGACCCGTCGATGTGGATAGGGGGGTGCTCCCTCTGCTGTTTCCTGAAGTCCACAATCATCTCCTTTGTTTTGTTGACGTTGAGTGTGAGGTTATTTTCCTGACACCACACTCGAGGGCCCTCACCTCCTCCCTGTAGGCTGTCTCGTCGTTGTTGGTAATCAAGCCTACCACTGTAGTGTCATCCGCAAACTTGATGATTGAGTTGGAGGCGTGCATGGCCACGCAGTCGTGGGTGAACAGGGAGTACAGGAGAGGGCTCAGAACGCACCCTTGTGGGGCCCCAGTGTTGAGGATCAGCGGGGTGGAGATGTTGTTACCTACCCTCACCACCTGGGGGCGGCCCGTCAGGAAGTCCAGGACCCAGTTGCACAGGGCGGGGTCGAGACCCAGGGTCTCGAGCTTGATGACGAGTTTGGAGGGTACTATGGTGTTAAATGCTGAGCTGTAATCGATGAACAGCATTCTCCATTATTCCATGTGTAACTCTGTGTTGTTGTTTGTGTCACACTGCTTTGCTCTATCTTTGGCCAGGTCGCAGTTGTAAATGAGAACTTGTTCTCAACTAGTCTACCTGGTTAAATAAAGGTGAAAAAAAAATAATAATAATAAAGTCTCCCAGTTTTTCAACTCACCCAATAGGTGGCGGTAATACACCTTTTTGGTGTAGTCTGACAATAAAAAACGAAAGTAAAACGGAATTCCCTGTCTCTATTGAAAAGTTTTATCATCCGGCAAATCTAATAGGAGTGACCTACTATGGAGGCATTAATATTGCTATGGAAAATCGTGAGACTGGGTGTAGTAGTGTGATTTTGCTGGATTCCAGCCTACTTGGGAATGGGCAGGAATGTAATAGTAGACCAGGTAGCCAAAGGGCTTTAAAACTATAAACTATATATAATTTATATTCCCGCTCCACTGGGTAGAGGTGAGAACAAATGCAGTGGAGGCTAGTGGGAGGAGCTATAGTTGTAATGGCTGGAATGGAATAAATGTAATGTAGTCAAACATGTGGTTTCCATATGTTTGATACCATTCAATTAATTACATTCCAGCCATTACAATGAGCCTGTCATCCTATAGCTCCCCCCACCAGCCTCCACTGGCCAAATGTAAGATTAGAGCTATTATGAGAAATGTGTGGCAGAACAGGTGGGACAGTGAGCCCAAGGGCTGGAATTTATATGCCCTCTAAAAAGGTGGGTGGACCAAGACTCAACGATCATGTAGGGCTCTTTTTTATTTTCTTAGTAGTGCAGGATAAGGCAGGAAGGTTTAGATTTTCCTTAATGTTTGTTTATTTATTGTTTTAGTTTGTAAACTGTGATTGACTACACACTCCAGTACAGTAGGTGGCGGCATGCACCTCTAACGGTTGTTTGCGGACCGCCATAACACCCTAAACGAAGAAACCGTAGTAAACGAAAGTGTACAGTGACCAAGAGCAATTTAATTGTTGTTAGACGTTTAACACCCTGGAACTCAAAATAAGATTAATTTGACCGCACAGTATCACATACTTACTCCCGGTATTCTTTAAATTTCATTGGAGACGACTTGGTTGATAGATGTTATCTAGGTAATGCTAGCTAGCTGCTAACAATGGCTAACTGTATGGTTTTTCACACTCAAATGGCATCCATCATGGAGGTGCTAGCGAATGCAGCCGTGGCTGAGATCTGTAAACTCGTAGACGACGACTATGCAGTGTTTCGTTTGGAAATAACTCAAAGCCAGAAAGAAAACAAGGCAATGCGGAGGAAACTACAGCAACTAGAAATTAAGGTGGCACGGGACCGAGCAGACAGGACAATGCGAGAGCGCGTCCTCGCCAGTCATCCTAGTAATGTCAAGATCCTCGACCGATACAGAGGAAAGGCTAAAGGTACATTTTGTCGGAGGCTGCACGGTGTGTCTCCTTTCATATAGAGCTCAGTGCTTGTCGCCCCGTTCCCCTCTGCATGTGTTCAGATGTGTTACCCAGAATTTGGTCTTGGTCTGTTTTTGGATAGTATGCAATAATTCCCCATCTTGCTCGTAGACACTATCATATTCTAACCACATTCTTGATTTATTGCATTTCCAAATATTTACTAAATGAAAACAATGTGATGCATTGAACATAATACATCAATCAATAAATAGTATATCAAGAAGTTATAAGAAGTGTTACCTTACATCCTTGCCAATTCTAGACAGTGTCAATAGAATACAATATACCTAACCACCTCTTTTCCTCCAATCACTCTCAGGTGAAGGACATCTCACTGGAGGCCACAGAAGCTTTGTGAAACCAGCAGGACAAAATACATGGAGAGATGACCAACCAATTACTGTTGATGAGGGGATAGGAAACTCAACCCAGCATGTTATCACGATAGAGGTTAGTGTTATATAAAACATGAGTTACTTTGTAAATCAAATGTAGACAGTTTATTTCAGTAGCTTCCATGTACATCCTTATTTATCTGCCATAGGGGAGCTTTTGAGACTTCCCTATGCCATTGTTATACAATTCAACCCATGTACCTGTAATAACCTCCTCTCTTCTTGTGTCAGTCTGCAGATGCAGGTCCTGGGGTCAAGCAGGAGAGGTCTGAAGGAGAGGAGGACCCACGGCACAGCAGAGACATCCAGACTGGACCGCCCCCTGTAGCTACGGAGAACCCCACCACCGCCCAAGAGCAGTCCAGGACCCAACGCAGCTTTATGGAGGTCAGTGGAACGCTGAACACCATCCTCAAGTCAGAGACAGACACCGAGACTTTAACGGGGATAAACCGACTGGGCTGTCCACCTGCAGAGCATTTACTTTACGGCAACCTCAGCCCGAGGACTGTTCTGTCCCATCGGGACTCAGGTGACACTTTACAGACTGACGATGATCCATCGTGTTCATACACTACAGAGACAGAGATGATACCTGGTGACATGCCTGTGGTATTAGATACACAGACTAATCCAATGAGAGGGAACTGGAACCAGTACAGTAGTAGTGTATACTCTGAACGGTGCCGAGATAAGAAAGGGGAGGGTCTGGTCATAGATGAGGTGACTGTGAAAGTGGAGGGCGACGTTTCTCTGACATGGAATGCATACGAAACTCACTTAGGAGAAGGACACTCGCAGGGCAGCACCAGTGACTTTTTAGACTACAGAGAAAGCTTAGAGACGAATCTAAATGTCGCGACCCACTCCCCTTTACACGCGTTCAAGGTTCAGGACCCATTATCCATGTCGATGGGGCCTTCCAATTCACACAGGGAACAAAAGGCCAAGGCGCGGGGAGGGGGAGCCACCTCAGGCAATAGTAAAGAGAAACGGTTCCTCTGCATGTTCTGTAACAAAGGCTTCCGCTGCCCCCAGAAGGTGGACATCCACCAGAGGGTTCACACAGGGGTGAAACCCTTCAGCTGTACCCAGTGTCACATGCACTTCGCCCAGGCATGCACCCTGAAAAGGCACCAGAGGGTCCACACAGGGGAGAAACCCTTCAGCTGTACCCAGTGTCACATGTGCTTCGCCCAGGCTGGTGACCTGAAGAGGCACCAGAGGGTCCACACGGGAGAGAGGCCTTTCGCCTGTGCGCACTGCGGGAAGAGGTTCTCAGAGAAGAGCTACCTCAGGTTACACGAGCAGAAAAAACACTCCACTCTATAACAAACACTTATATCAAAAGACAAAGATTAACTTTAGTTGTCATCAGAAAATATCCACAGATGCATTTGGATATTCCTGGGTAGAATATTACATCCAGACATTGCGTTAAGGAATACTGTATATACAGTCCCTACAGTGCATTTGGAAAGTATTCAGACCCCTTGACTTTTTCCACATATTGTTACATTACAGCCTTATTCTAAAATTGATGAAATAATTTCCCCCCCTCAATCTACACACAATACCCATAATGGCAAAGCAAAAAAACATGTTTTTAGACATTTTTGCAAATATATTAAAAATCAACTGAAATATCACATTTTACATAAGTATTCAGACCCTTTACTCAGTACTTTGTTAAACACCTTTGGCAGCAATTACAGCTTCAAGTCTTCTTGGGTATGACGCTATAAGCTTGGCACACCTGTATTTGGGGAGTTTCTCCGATACTTCTCTGCAGATCCACTCAAGCGCTGTCAGGTTGGATGGGGAGCATCGCTGCACAGCTATTTTCAGGTCTCTCCAGAGATGTTAGATCGGGTTCAAGTCCAGGCTCTGGCTGGGCCACTTAAGGACATTGAGACTTGTCCCAAAGCAACTCCTGCGTTGTCCTGTTGGAATGTGAACCTTCACCCCCAGTCTGAGGTCCTGAGCGCTGTGGAGCAGGTTTTCATCAAGGATCTCTGTGCTTTGCTCTTTTCATCTTTCCCTCGATCCTGACTAGACTCCCAGTCCCTGCTGCTGAAAAATGGTGCCAGGTTTTCTCCAGACGTAATGCTTGGCATTCAGGACAAAGACTTCAATCTTGGTTTCATCAGACCAGAGAATCTTGTTTCTAGAGTCCTTTAGGTGCATTTTGGCAAACTCCAAGCAGGCTGTCATGTACATTTTACTGAGGAGTGGCTTCCGTCTGGCCACTCTACTATAAAAGGCATGATTGGTGGAGTGCTGCAGAGATGGTTGTCCTTCTGGAAGGTTCTCCCATCTCCACAGAGGAACTCTGGAGCTCTGTCAGAGTGACCATCGCGTTCTTGGTCACCTCCTTGACCAAGGCCCTTCTCCCCTGATTGCTCAGTTTGGCTGGGTGGCCAGCTCTAGGAAGAGTCTTGGTGGTTCCAAACTCCTTCCATTTAAGAATTAGGGAGCCCACTGTGTTCTTGGGGACTTTCAATGCTGCAGACATTTTTTGGTACCTTTCCCCAGATCTGTGCCTCGTAACAATCCTGTCTCGGAGCGCTACGGACAATTCCTTTGACCTCATTGCTTGGTTTTTGCTCTGACATGCACTGTCAACTGTGGGACCTTATATAGACAGTTGTGTCCCTTTCCAAATCATGTCCAATCAATTGAATTTACCACAGGTGGACTCCAAGTTGTAGAAACATCAAAGATGATCAATGGAAACAGGATGCAACTGAGCTGAATTTYSRRKYYYMWWRSMAARGGKYYKRAWWAWTWWKKWAAWWAAGGTATGTTTTTTTATTTTTAATACATTTGCTAAAACGGTTTTTGCTTTGTCATTATGGAGTATTGTGTGTAGATTGAGGATTTATTTTTTTAATACATTTTAGAATAAGGCTGTAACGTAACAGTGTAAAGTCAAGGGGTCTGAATACTTTCCAAAGGCACTGTAGCTCCTTTCATATTTCCTTTGATCCTGACCAGTGGTGGAAAAAGGAGAAGTTATACGTGAGTATAAGTAAAGATACCTTAATAGAAAATGACTCAAGTAAAAGTGAGTCACCCAGTAAAATACTACTTGAGTAAGTCTAAAAGTATTTGGTTTTAAATATACTTAAGTATTGATCATTTCTTATTCCTTAAATTATGCAAACCAGACAGCACAAGGTTGTTTTTTAATTTTATTTATGGAGAGCCAGGGACACACTACAAACAAAGCATTTGTGTTTAGTGCATCTGCCAGATCAGAGGCAGTAGGGATGACCAGGGATGTTCTCTTGATAAGTGTGTGAATTAGACTATTTTCCTGTCAAAATGTACTTTTGGGTGTCAGGGAAAATGTATGGAGAAAAAAGTACATTATTTTCTTCACGAATGTAGTAAAGTAAAAGTTGTCAAATATAATTAGTAAAGTACAGATGTTTCGTGTAGGTTTATCCTGGGGTGACGTTTTGATAACCATGTAAATCTCTCTCGGACAAGGTGAATTTGATCAATATATTCAGCTCTATTTACTCTGATTCTAAAATGCTAATTAGCATCAAAGTAGACATTCAAGACTACAAATCGCTGCAAAGCCATCTCTAGCTGACACCTTTGCTAACTGGTTTGTGTCAATTTAAAACTTGCAGAAGACAGTTCACAGAATTGTCAATTTTAAAGAAATGTAGCCAATTTATATTATACAGGCGAATATATTGATAAGTCACCTTGTCCTCGAGATTTACACCATTATCAAAACGTCACTCCAAGGTAAGCCTACATGAAACACAGTCCTTATTTTAAGTGTTTCTTAAATCCCCTATGGGACAAATGAATGGTGGAAAAACAATTGGAAGAAGTTCCTTGTTTGACCGCTAGGTTATATGGGTATTATGACTCATACTATGGTACTCTGTATGGAACTGGATGAGGTGAACTGAGGAAAGAATGAGTATGATGACGCAAAGTAGATGATTGTGATGGTTGGTGTGATGGTGTCTGTAAAAATGCTTCAATGATGAAGAGTGAAAACCTTATGTTGTTTGATGCTGGTGTTTTATGAGGGAATTATAGTGCCTTAATTCATGTTTACTTGACATGAAGTAGTGAAGATGTGTGTAATGTTAAACCTTTTCCAAAGTATTCAACAATTCATTTTATCAAAGCGAGGGTACCAGATTTACAGAAAATGTAGTGTTACCATAGTGAGAAAAGTTATTCTACTTGTCACAGGTATAGTTTTGTGCAATAAAAGTACATTGTGAGTGTACAGTATGACCATGTTGTTGAAATTGAATACAAAATTGACTGACTTGTTATTTTTTGTGTCATTGCAGTGACTGAGTTTTGTATATCAGTCAAACCAAAACATACTTAATTCTTGAATCCACACGTGGATTTGTCCAGTTTTGCTGGCGGGAGAGCCAGGACCTCTGACGTGGCCGGTCACAAACCCAGGACCCTGGATCAGGAGCTTCCGTCCCAAGTTGGAACCAGGATCTCATTAAATACTGTTGAAGTAATATAGCTACAGGTTTATCTGCCTCACCTAAAGCCTATTCTGGTGGGAAGCTGCTATAGACCACCAAGTGCAAACAGTCAGTATCTGGATAACATGTGAAATGCTTGTTAATGATTGTGATAACAGAGAGGTATTTTCTGGGTGATTTAAATCTTGACTGGCTTTCAYCAAGCTGCCCACTCAAGAAAAAGCTTCAGACTGTAACCAGTGCCGGCAACATGGTTCAGGTTATCAGTCAACCTACCAGGGTAGTTACAAACAGCACAGGAATGAAATCAACATGTATTGATCACATCTTTACTAAATGCTGCAGAAATTTGCTTGAAAGCAGTATCCAGATCCATCGGATGTAGTGATCACAATATAGTAGCCATATCTAGGAAAACCAAAGTTCCTGAAGGCTGGGCCTAATATAGTGCATAAGAGGTCATACAATACGTTTTGTAGTGATTCCTATGTTATTAATGTAAAGAATATCTGTTGGTCCGTGGTGTGTAATGAGGAGCAGACAAGACACTGCACTTGACATATTTAAGAAGTTGCTTATTCCAGTTGCTAATCAGCATGCACCCATTAAGAAAATGACTAAAAACTTAAATCCCCATGGTTTGATGAGGAATTGAAAAATTGTATGGTTGAGAGGGATGAGGCAAGAGGAACGGCAAATAAGTCTGGCTGCACAACCGATTGGCAAGCTTATTGAGAAATCTTGTGACTAAATTGAATAAAAAGAAGAAACTACACTATGAAACAAAGATGAATGATAGTAAAATAGCTGACCAATCAGTCTGTTACCAACCTTTAAACTTTTTGAAAAAAATTGTGTTTGACCAGATATAATGCTATTTTACAGTAAACAAATTGACAAACTTTCAGCATGCTTATAGAGAAGGACATTCAACAACATCACTTACACAAATGACTGATGATTGGCTGAGAGAAATTGGTGACAAGATTGTGGGGGCTGTTTTGTTAGACTTGAGTGCGGCTTTTGACATTATCGATCATAGTCTGCTGCTGGAAAAACTTGTTAGGGTTTTACACCCCATGCTATATTGTGGATAAAGAGTTACCGGTCTATCAGAACACAGAGGGTGCTCTTTAATGGAAGCCTCTCCAACATAATCCAGGTAGAATCAGGAAGTCCTTAACTAATGGGGCTAGACAGCTTCCTTTTTTCAATCTTTACTAATGAATTGCCACTGGCTTTGAAGAAAGCCAGAGTGTCTATGTATGCGGATGACTCAACACTATACATGTCAGCTACTACAGTGACTGAAATGACTGCAACACTTAAGAGTTGCAGTTAGTTTCAGAGTGGGTGGCAAGGAATAAGTTAGTCCTAAATATTTCTAAAACTAAAATCATTGTATTTGGGACAAATCATTCTCTAAACCTGAACTAAATCCTGTAATAAATCATGTGGAAATTGAGCAAATTGAGGTGACTAAACTGCTTGGAGTAACCCTGTATTGTAAACTGTCATGGTCAAAACATATTTATACAACAGGAGCTAAGATGGGGAGAAGTATGTCCATAATAAAGTGCTGCTCTACCTTAACAGCACTATCAACAAGGCAGGTCCTAGTTTTGTCACACCTGAACTACTGTTCAGTCGTGTGGTCAGGTGCCACAAAAAGGACTTAGGTTCAGAACAGGGCCGCATGGCTGGCCCTTGGATGTACACAGAGAGCTAATAGTAATAATATGCATGTCAATTTCTCCTGGCTCAAGGAGGAGGAGAGATTGACTTCATCACTACTTGTATTTATGAGAGATATTGACATGTTGAATGTACCGAGCTGTCTGTTTCAACTACTGGTGCACAGCTTGGACACCCATGCATACCCCACAAGACATGTCACAAGAGGTCTCAATCCCCAAGTCCAGAACAGACTATGGAAGGAGCACAATACAACATAGAGCCATGACTACATGGAACTATATTCCACATCAAGTAACTCATGCAAGCAGTAAAATTCAAATTTAAAAATTGATGTAAAAAAAACAACACCTTATGCAACAGCAGGGACTATGAAGCAACAAACATAGGCACAGACATACACACACAATAACATACGCACTATACACACACATACACATGGATTTTGTACTGTAGATATGTGGTAGTTGTGGAGTAGGGGCCTAAGGGCAGTGTGTTATGAAAACTGTAAATGTATTGTAATGATTTTAAAATTGTATAAACTGCCTTAATTTCGCTGGAACTCAGGAAGAGTATCTGCATGGGGATCCATAATAAATACAGATACAAACCATGAGGGACAGAGACGCCACCACCACACAGAACAAAACCAATGGACAGGTGGGCTGAACAACCTCAGTCCTGGTGGTCATCAGATAGACAGTCAGGGATCCAGTCTGCAGCCCAGACCCTTCTCTTCACAGTCTCAGTGCAGGGATGGAGCAGGACCTGGGGCTGATAGAGATATATCCTCCTGTTCCTATGATACAAACACCACAGTATCCATGATGAACAGAGCAGGTCACCCTGGGATTCAACCTTCACAGGGAGTGGTGAGTGGAACCCCCTGGTGGTAGTCTTTCAGGAAGTGCATAGTGGCTCAGTTCATAGAAGGGCTTGGACCTGGGTCTAGCTTTCCTCAGCTACCTCATGGTTACTGCACCGATACAGAATGTCAGGATGGGCGTTCACCACGAGGTACCTAGCCGATAACACAACACAACACACAATCCCAACACCCAAACAACGGCTAGAGGTCAAGGAGGGAGCTCAAAGATTAACCACCTGAGGGTGGTGGCTCCTGCTTCTACCTCCTCTGGTGTCATTGGGTCACAACGTTGGAGGCGGAGCATTAGGACGGACGCAGACAAGCCGTACGCCTGCMCCACGTGTGGGAAGCGCTTTACTTAGGCAAACTATGGGAAGAAGCTACAGACCGTTCACAAGGGCAAACAATGTTACAAGAGCTTCTCCTTCCTGCTTAACCTTACCAGACATGGGAGTGTCCACAATGGGAAGAAACCGTAGCATTGTGGCTTTAGCTGACATATTTTAGTCATCATGTGAAGTGTCTTAGGGTAAGAGGGTTTTTTGGATGACTAAATCCCTCAGTTGAGCATCTGGGTATGCTGTATTTCTCACATGATACAGACTTGTTGTTTGGTGTGCTGGCATAGCCAAAACACTCATTGACGTGTAACACTATATTTCCCCTCTAAATTTTGTTTTGCCTATGTTCTATTCATAACAATTATAAATGTCTCTCTTTTTTATAACACCTTTATATTATAACATCCCTCCCCTCGACATTATTTGGCATAATCAGGTGGTACCTGTTCCTTTATGTACTATAAATAGGTGATCAAATTTGTTATTGAATGAGAATTCATGTTGTCCTTTTGATGGGTTGACCTTTAATTTGCTTGTATATTATTTAGAATTAAAATTGTCCTTGGCTTCCTTCAAACGTATAGGTTTCTGTCCTTGCCACCGATGGGAGAAATTATTTTTCAGTCATTTATGGTAATTTTTCTAAACAAGTCTGCTCTGAGCTTAAAAGATACCAGAGAGTGCGAGGCTAAATCTGTTGAYGAAAATAAGCCCACAAAGTGAGACATTTTTGTATGGAGTTCAATTCTTCTTTTATTCCTTGTGTTACCATTTTATTTTTAAACTGCATCGTTGGGAAGGGCTCATAAGCAAGCATTTCACAGTAAAGTATACACCAGTTGTTTTGGCAAATGCCACAAATAAAACTGATGAGTGTTGGATTCGGTCAACAACAAAAAATGTAATTGCTAATTTGCTACATGAGGCTTATTTGAGTGAATATCAGTTTCGTAATTGTTACGAATGCACTGATAGGTGGACACACGTGGCATTTCGGCAATTTACTCAAAAACTACATTAAATTGGAGTTGTGCCTGTTGTCATAGAGATACAGTTGAAGTCGGAAGTTTACATACACTTAGGTTGGAGTCATTAAAACCCGTTTTTCAACCACTCCCCAAATTTCTTGTTAACAAACTATAGTTTTGGCAAGTCAGTTAGGACATCTACTTTGTGTATGACAGAAGTAATTTTTCCAAAAATKATTTACAGACAGATCATTTCACTTATAATTAACTGTATCACAATTCCAGTGTGTCAGAAGTTTACATACCCTAAGTTGACTGTGCCTTTAAACAGCTTGGAAAATTCCAGAAAATTATGTCATGGCTTTAGAAGCTTCTGATAGGCTAATTGACATCACTAGAGTCAGTTGGAAGTGTACCTGTGGACATATTTCAGTGCCTCTTTGCTTGACATCATGGGAAAATCAAAAGAACACGCAAATTGTAGACCTCCACAACTCTGGCTCATCCTTGGGAGCAATTTCCAAACGCCTGAAGGTACCACGTTCATCTGTACAAACAATAGTACGCAAGTATAAACACCATGGGACCACGCAGCCATCATACCGCTCAGGAAGGAGACGAGTTCTGTCTCCTAGAGATGAACGTACTTTGGTGCGAAAAGTGCAAATCAATCCCAGAACAACTGCAAAGGACCTTGTGAAGATGCTGGAGGAAACAGGTAAGAAAGTATCTATATCCACAGTAAAACAGGTCCTATATCGACATCACATGAAAGGCCGCTCAGCAATGAAGAAGCCACTGCTCCAAAACCGCCATAAAAAAAGCCAGACTATGGTTTGCAACTGCACATGGGGACAAAGATCGTACTTTTTGGAGAAATGTCCTCTGGAAAAAGGGGGATGCTTGCAAGCCGAAGAACACCATCTCAACCGTAAAGCACGGGGGTGGCAGCATCATGTTGTGGGGATGCTTTGCTGCAGGAGGGACTGGTGCACTTCACAAAATAGATGGCATCATGAGGCAGGGAAAATKATGCGACTATATTGAAGCAACATCTCAAAACATCAGTCCGGAAGTTAAGCTTGGTCACAAATGGGTTTTCCAAAAGGACAATGACCCCAAGCATACTTCCAAAGTTGTGGCAAAATGGCTTAAGGACAAAGTCAAGGTATTGGAGTGACCATCACAAAACCCTGACCTCAATCCTATAGAAAATGTGTGGGCAGAACTGAAAAAGCGTGTGCGAACAAGGAGGCCTACAAACCTGACTCAGTTACACTAGCTCTGTCAGGAGGAATGGGCCAAAATTCACCCAACTTATTGTGGGAAGCTTGTGGAAGGCTACCCGAAACATTTGACCCAAGTTAAACAATTTAAAGGCAATGCTACCAAATACTAATTGAATGTATGTAAACTTATGACCCACTGGGAATGTGATGAAAGAAATAAAAGCTGAAAGAAATAATTCTCTCTACTATTATTCTGACATTTCACATTCTTAAAATAAAGTGGTAATCCTAACTGACATAAGACAGGGACTTTTTACTAGGATTAAATGTCAGGAATTGTGAAACTGAGTTTAAATGTATTTGGCTAAGGTGTATGTAAACTTCCGACTTCAACTGTAGATGATAGAGAACTCATCATGGATATAATCCATTTTAGCATAGACATTGCCATTGAAGGCTTCCACCATTTTATAGTAGTCAACTGGGTGGGGATTCTTATGCGTTGGGAGCAATCAGCCAATAAAGAAGAAAATTGACTACTTTAAAAATGGAGATAGCTTCAATGGTACTGTCATAGACTGTATAAATATGCCCATACTGTCAGACACAAAGAGGATACCACGTTCAAAACAACTGGGAACTCTGAAATCTAAAGAGAACTGAGAAAAAAGAAAAAAAAACGGTCATCCATCTTGGAATTCCAAGACATGATTTGACAGTCCCCCCCCCAGAGTTCCCAGTTGTCTTGAAAGCACCATCAGTACTCTCTTGTTTTTTATTTTATTATTTGTGTACTTGTTTGACATTTTACTGCATTGTTAGGAGCTAATAACATAAGCATTTCGCTGCACTTGCTATATCATTTACTAAATTGTGTACACGAACAATTACATTTTGATCTCTCTCGTTGGCCTGTTGTTCCCACTTGCATCGGCCCTCACATTAGCTAGACTGTTCCCGCCTGATCTCACCTCCTCCCGCCTGCCTTCCATCTTTAAAGGACAAGTCTTTCCATTTTTAGAGAGGTCACTTGAATATCTTGCCAATATAATAGAAAATGGTTTAAGAGCTTTGGTGTGTAATGTAATAGCAGAACCTTATTTCCAGTGGTGTAAAGTACTTAAGTAAAAAATATCTGTACTTTACCAGTTCTATTTTTGACAACTTTTACTCCACTATATTCCTAAAGAAAATATGTACTTTTTACTCCCATACATTTTACCTGACATCAAAAAGTACTCCTTACATTTAGAATTCTCAGGCAGGACAGCAATATGGTCCAATTCATGCACCTATCAATATAAGGCATTGTCATCCCTACTGCCTCCAATCTGGCGGAATCATTAAACACAAATACTGCATTTGTCAATTATGTCTGAATGTTGGTGCGCCCCTGTCTGTCCATAAATAAAAAATAACAAGAAAGTCGTGCTGTCTGGTTTGCTTAATATAAGAAATTTGATGTATAGCATTTTCTTTTTACTTTTACTAAAAAGTATGACAATTGAGTACTTTTTCCACCACTGTACATCTAAAACCAGATACTTTTACTCAATTAGTATTCAACTGGGTGACTTTTACAAATGACTTTTATCATTTTCTATTAAGGTGTATTTACCTTTACTCAAGTATAACAAGTGAGTACTTTTTCCACCACTGCATATTTTAAGAACAGCGCAAATACCATTTTTTATTTTTATTTAGCCACACCCTTTGAGCTATGACGCCTACCAATAACTTATATTCAGCGTAAACGGAAGTAAACAATGAACAAGAACAATTTCCACGTTAGCGTTTTTATTTAGACGTTTATGGACACAATGGAACTCAAAATATGACTAACTTAACTGCACAGCATCGCATACTTACCCCAGGTAGTGTTTAATTCGCGCTGGAGACTGGACTTAGTTGATAGGTGTTATCTAGGTAGGGCTAGCTAGCTAGCTGCTATGGTTTTTCACACTCAAATAGCCTCCATCATGGAGGTTCTAGCGAATGCAGCCGTGGCGGAGGTCTGTAAACTCGTCGATGACGACTATGCAGTGTTTCGTTTGGAAATAACTCAAAGCCAGAAAGAAAACAGGACATTGCGGAGGAAACTACAGCTACTGGAAATGAAGATGACACGGGAGCGCGTACTAGCCAGTCGTCCCAGTAGTGTCAAGATCCTCGACCGATACAGAGGAATGGCAAGAGGTACATTTTGTAGAAGGCCGAGGCTGTGGGGCCTGTCGCCCCGTTCCCCTCTGCGCATGTGTGACTTTAGATGCGTTAACCCAGAGATGAAGAGGCGAAACGAGAGTTTTTCTCAACCCAAAATCTGTCCACGAAAATAAGTCCAGGAAGGCATTTTTGTATGGAAATAAAGGGGTGTCGAATTTGGTCAACATAACATGTAATGGCTAATTTCCTACGTGAGGCTTATTTGATCAATATACGTTTCATAATGGTTAGGTTGTTACCGATGCACTGATATAAGTGGCATTTCTGCAAATCTGGAAAAAAACACCTTTATATCAGAGTTTTGCCTGTCATAGAGATAGATAGAGAACTCATCATGGATGTAACCCGTTTTTAGAATGGACATTGCCATTGAGGGCTATTTTAAAGTAGTAGTCAACTGGGTGGGGATTCCTATGAGTTGGGAGCAATCAGCCAAAGAAGAAGAAGAAAATTGACTAATTTAAAATAGAGAGCCTGAATGGCGCTGCCCATGCTCGCAGACTCTATAATGGCACAGATACAAAGAAGAGTCATCTATATACTTCCTCCCGCCTGCCTTCCATCTTTGAGGACATTATTATCAGGGCTGTCACTCGTCATATCTTGTCAATATAATGGAAAGTCTTTGGTTAACCAATTAACCAGAATTGGGTCTTTGTCAGTTTTTGGATTGTATGCAATAATTCCCCTGATTACTTATCTATCTTGCACAAAGACATTCCTATTATTTAATAATTGAAAACAATAAGATGCATGGATTATAATCAATCTATAAATAGTATATCAACCAGTTTTGCGAAGTGTTACCTTACCTAGAATTCTAAAACTGTCAAGTGTGTAGCGTTGAGCATTGACAGTAGCTAACCTAACCACCTCTTTCCCCCAATCACTCTCTCAGGTGAAGGACATCTCACTGGAGGCCACAGGAGCTTTGTGAAGSCAGYKGGACACAATACATGGAGAGATGACCAACCAATCACTGTTGATGAGGGGAGTGGAACCTCAACCCAGCACATTATCATGATAGAGGTTAATGTAATAGTATTACATCAAATTTACAGTACATCAAATGTGACCAGTTTATTTCAGAAAGGTTCCCCACCGCTATTCACTTGCTTACATGTACTGTACATACTTATTTATCTGCCATAGGGGAGCTTGCGAGACTTCCCTACGACATTGTTATACAATTCAACCCATGYACCGGTAATAACCTCCTCTCTTCTTGTGGCAGTCTGCAGATACAGAGGCTGCAGGTCCTGGAGTCAAGCAGGAAAGGTCTGAAGGGGAGGAGGACCCACAGCACAGCAGAGACATCCAGACTGAAGTGGCTGGAGCACCCCCTATAGCCACGGAGGTCCCCAGCGCCGCCCCAGTGCTGCCCAGGACCCGAGGCAACATCACGGAGGTCAGTGGAACGCCGAACGCCGTCCTCAAGCCAGAGACAGACACTGAGACTTTAACACACAGGCTCTTACACACAGGATCTGACCACAGATCAGACCCAGAGAGACTGGGGCTGGGTAGACTGGGCTGTCCTCCTGCTCCTGGCTCAGAGTATTTACCGGTATTTCACCAGGGCCAGAGGACGGTTCATTCCCGTGATGGTGATGGTGACACGTTAAACACTGGCGGTGATGATCCGTCTTGTTCTTACGCTACAGAGATGGACCCTGGCAACATATCCTTGGGTTTAGAGACACAGACTGATCTGTCTAGAGGGGACTGGAACCGATACAGTGGTAGTGTATACACTGAAGGATGCCAAGATAAGAAAGTGGAGGTTATAGTCGTAGATGAGGTGAAAGTGGAGGGCGATGCTCCTCCCACGTGGAATGCAGATTGTCACCTAGGAGACGGACACTCACAGGGCAGAGATTTCTTAGATTACAGGGAAAGCTTAGAGACAAATCTAAATGTCACAACCCAGTCTCCTTTACACGCGTTCAGGGATCGCGACTTAGTGTCAACATCGATGGGGCCTTCCGATTCACATGGCCGCGTCCTTTTCGATCAGGTATTGAACTCAAATGACAGGGCTAGAGCCCAGGCTCCGGGAGGAGGAACCACATCAGGCAATAGTAAAGAGAAGCGGTTCCTCTGCATGTTCTGTAACAAAAGCTTCAGCTGCTCCCAGAATGTGGAGATCCACCAAAGGGTCCACACAGGGGAGAAACCCTTCAGCTGTACCCAGTGTCATATGCGCTTTGCCCAGGCTGGCCACCTGAAGAGGCACCAGATGGTCCACACAGGGGAGAAACCCTACAGCTGTCCCCAGTGTGAGAAGAGGTTCTCCCGGCAGGACCAGCTGAAGATCCACCTGAATGTCCACACGGGAGAAAGGCTGTTTGCATACAAACGCACTGCGGGAAGAGGTTCTCAGAGAGGCTCTACCTCAGGTTGCACCAGCAGAAAAACCATTCCCCTCTATAACATAGAAAGTAACCATTCCACTCAATAGCTTCTGATGTTTAGATCAAACCCTGCATCAACAACAAAGAGGAATTTTCAGCAATAAAGATCTACAGATGCATTTGGAATAACAAGTGTAACAGATTTCAGGGTTGAATATTCCTGGGTAGAATATTGCATCCAGACATTGTGTGATATACAATGGGGTGATAAAGATGAGCAATAATGACTTTATTAAATAAATAATTCAAACACTGAGCTATATTGTATGTAATTTAGAAAATCTAAATATAATTTATATATTATTTTATACTAATAAAATTGCTCAGAGAAAAATATTTTGTTTAACAAGTAATACTTTTTTTCTCAAAAAGGTAGAGGTCCAAATTATTATCACTGCTAAAGATTCTTATAGATAAAGTAGCCAAGTTTGATATTTGGTCCCATATTCCTAGCACACAATGTCTAAATCAAACTTGTGACTTTACAAATTTATTGGATGCATTTGCTGTTTTGGTTGTGTTTCAGATTATTTTGTGCCCACTAGAAATGAATGGAAAATAACCTTTTACTGCAGTGGGCTAAATCAGGGTCACACAGAGTGTTTCTAGGTAGTCTTAAACAAATCTACTTTGAAACAAAAGTATACTCCTCACACACATGGTTATGGGCTTTAAAAAAAACACTTGTACCATGTCTGATATAGAGTTGAAATGTATAAATGTTTGGCTTTGCATAACAATATTATACTTTATATACATCAAAGACTGAAATATAACAAACCATTTGAAATAGAAACACCGGATTTAACAAAAAAAAAAAAAAAAGAGTGTCTATTAATAACATTCCACCCGTGAGGTCACTAGAGGGCAATTTGGTCAGTTGACTGCAGGAATTAAGTATTTTTGCCCATATTCATAGCATGCCATGACTACATCAAGCTTGTGACTCTACAAATTTGTTGGATGCATTCGCTGTTGGTTTTGGTTGTGTTTCAGATTATTTTGTGCCAAATAGAAATTAATGGTAAATAATGTATTGTGTCATTTTGGTGTCACTTTTGTTGTAAATAAGAATAGAATATGTTTCTAAACACTTCTACATCAATGTGATTACTACCATGATTACTGATAATCCTAAATAAATTGTGAATAATGATGAATGAGAAAGTTACAGGCACACATATCATACACCCATGTTGGGCTGTGGTGGTCATGAAATTTTGTCAGCTGGTTATTGCCTTGCAAAAGACTGCCGGTCTTACTGTAATTGACCGTTAATTAACATAAACACGTTTAGCATCTCCATGCCTTCACACATATAAGCCGCATACAAGCCACTGATGAAGAAAAAAATGCTTTACTCTCCCAATAATTACAGAGGGCACTGTAGCTAGCTAGCTAAGGTTAGCATGCTAGCTACACTGACAGCGTCCTATTTGTTGATGATTATCATCAACCGCATGGAAGTTACCGCACCCAATTCGTGAATATGTATAAGTAGCCTTTGTCATTCTTTGGAGGTGGATCCTAAACGTGCATTTCCTCCACTTCTTCTATGGTGGGGGAGTCCTTTGATGTACAGTCACATTCACCGTAACCTCTTCCCCAGGCTATTGTGCACAGCACATATGAGGAAGTGTCTGGTGGACGAGATTACATCACAGTAGTTGTCTGAGTCAGAGAGGAAGAGGTGACATGAGAGGATTTACTCCGCCCAAAATCTGTACACGTTTGGGGTTTGAAATGGTTCAGGGAAAATAACCGAAAACCGGAAAATAATTACGTTTTTAGAAGAACAGAATAAGAACCGGGAACGAAAGTGATCTATACTGTTCTGCAACAAAAGCGTTATTTTAAAAGCATGGGAACCGGTTAATAAATGTATTTTATGTTCTAGGCATTTGTTTCCAGTCCCCCAAAAAACGCAACAAAGCGAAGCGCCTATGCAAAGCCTGCACTCTGTCACTCAGAAACGTATTCCAGTGTCTGCCTGCCTGCCAGCTGAAAATCTTTGCCAGTGTGTGTGTATGCTACCTGCCCCTCCCCACCGAAGCGTAGTCTACTAGTGACGTTGCAAGCGTGATTCAGAAATTAGGGAGAAAGATTTTTWATTAAATAATGGATTAACTTTTTCTGTGCTAGTTAAGGATACTATAGTTATCACGTTTCACAATGGATTGATTAACTACAAGAAGGTAAGATGTGTTTTTGTTTTAATTCTGGTGCCGCTCTGCACATAATGTTATTAGATAGCTAACTAGCTAGCACTGGTCCAAAGTTAAGCCAACTCTCTGAAGCTCAAAGACATCCAAAGTTCCTTCATAGAAGGCCGCTCCTCTGTAGGTTTAATTCTGTGGGCCTAATTCAGCTAATGCATGTCATAACAACAAAATGCCCAGCGCTTCAACCTAAGCTCCTCTTCCACCCTCTCTTGCTCTATCCCCACCTGCAGTCGCATTTCGCTCCCAACACTTGTCTGTCCAATGCATGTAAATAGCTTGCCCGCTCCATAGCAAGCTGTTCTATCCTCACTGGTTTGGTGAAGTAGTTTCATGTCGAGCTAGCTGTAAAAACATTTTAGATTTCAGGCGTTTAAAAAGGAACCGAAAGGGACGATATAAATCATAGTTTTTTTTGGTTTGGTTCAGAACTGTGTTTTACTGCCCGGATCAGTGGAAAGGAACAAGGGGAAAAAATGGTTGTGTTCAGAACTAAAGGATTGGAAAATAATTTTGGTTACAATCCCTGGTCCGTGTGAGATAAGCCATGTTTTGTATGGAGGCCGATGAGAGTGTCGAACTACGTGAAAATTATTTGATCGAAAATAAGTTTCGTAATGTTTAGGCTGTTACAAATGTACTGATATAGTGGATGCGGTTGGTATTACGGCAACTTTGAGAAAAACAATTTCGCTGTGCCTCTTGTTCATTCATGTATCTGCCCTCTCATTGGCTAGATATCGCCTACCTTCCATCGTTTAGGACATGCATTTCTATTGTTTGAGCGGTCACTCGAATATCTTGTCAACATAATAGATCATCTTTGTCTGAGTTCACAGCTGGCGATGCCTCATCGCAATTGGTTATTCCCCATCATTTGCAACAATGTCATTGAGCTTCATCACTATCTTTCCTTTGAGGTACCTTTGCTGTTTATAAACTTTTATGAATTGATTTTACTCCTGGCTACTCTGAGCTGGGAGTTTTTGTTGATGTCTTAAAACAGGTTTTAACAGGATGCCAAGGACCTTTTCTGAGAGCTTTGTGGATACGGGCCCTAATCTCACCCCATTCTGCATACACCCAACAGTGCTTTATAACCAATATACACTTACTTACTAAATATACCTACACATACCGACACCCTGATAAACATCTACTGTATGTAACGGATGTGAAATGGCTAGCTAGTTAGCGGGTACGCGCTAATAGCGTTTCAATCAGTTACGTCACTTGCTCTGAAACCTAGAAGTAGTGTTTCCCCTTGCTCTGCAAGGGCCGAGGCTTTTGTGGAGCGATGGGTAACGACGCTTCGTGGGTGACTGTTGTTGATGTGTGCAGAGGGTCCCTGGTTCGCGCCCCTTATCGCGAACCTGGTTCGCGACTTTTGACTTATCATAGCTGATTTATTTGTACCCACAACCACATATTTATGTCCGCCATGATGGGTTTAACAACAATGAAGTAATTCTGTAACTACAGTATAGGACTCAAATGTAGTGGGGATGGGTAAACACTCCATGTTGAAAGTGTGTTTATTATCTCTGTGTGTGTGTACGTACCTGAGGGAGTGTATGTATAATCTGTATCATCTCTCTCTTCCAGGAGAATGAGGATCCGGAGGTGCTGCGGGTGAAGGAGGAGGGGTGTGAGGAGGGTCTGGGGAACCCTGAGGGAACCATGGTCATTGAGGACAACCAGACTACACCACCTCCTGAACCCACAGAGGAAACAGCTGAGCAGCACAGGACCACACACAGTCTAACTGAGGTGAGCCCACTGTGAACTACTGTCTGTATCCACAAAGTATCTTAGAGTAGGCGTACTGATCTAGGATCAGTTTTGCCTTTTAGATCATAATAAATAACATTATTTGGAAAGTTCCTAGATCAACACTCCTACTCTGAGACTCTGTGGATATGGGCCCAGGTCTTGATTCAATTTGTCTTAAGTGTGGGACCAGGCCTTTGAATTATCAAACCATTCGGGATTTTGGCAATGAAAACTGGAAGTCTTCAGTTACAGCTAGCGTGCTAGGGGTACCCAAACATTTCCATTCATTGTGCTAAGCTAGTTAGCGTTACTGGATGCAGATACATAATAATGGTATCAACACGTTCATCTGACTCTGGGGAAGTATAAGAGTGTCTGCTAGATGACTAAAATGTAAATGTAGATAAAGGGCTTCATTGCCGAAATCCTGAACTATTCCTTTAAAGAGTGTCAAGTAATCAAATCAACTCTTTTGCATAGTATGAAATCAACATGTTTGCATTGTACTCATAGCAATGCCTCATTGCCCAATCAGAAGATGATCCATAGCAGGGTGCTGATATCAGATTTCTTGATCCAACATCTTCTTACTTTGTATCTTACAGTCAGTAGACATGGAGGATGGGAAGCCTGATCTGCTGCTGGTCAAAGAGGAGACAATAGAAGACGGACCAGAGAGCATTGATCTGCTGAGTGGACTAAAGATGGGGGAGCAAGGTAAGAGAGCTATTATTTTCTCTTCATTCATAAAATGAAATCAATACAACTTACACTCAATGACCAGTTTATCTAGTACCGGGTCGAAATGCCCTTTGCCTCCAGAACAGCCTGAAAAGGTCATACTGGTCAAGGTCATACATTATAAAAAACACACATTATAATGTATCAACTTGACCAGGTTATTGACCAAAAAAAACTCCATATGTAGAGCTCTCTGCCATGTTTGTAAAGTCTATTTTCTAACCTCTTCCTGCAGGTGGTTGGCTGGAGGTTAAAAGAGGAGACTGGGAGGCCATCTTGGATTCCAAGACCCAGATGGGTGCAGCCATGGGCCCAGGGTACGACATCACMGAGGAGGCCAGAACCAGAGGCGACATAGTGAAGGTCAATGGATGGGACAGCGTCCTCAACTCTGGGCTGGGGAACAAGACTGTTAATCCCAACCAGAAACAGAGAGTGGAACACAAAACAACATCCGAATTTAGTCTCCATGACAACAAACTTGTTGAAACCAGGGCGAGACGTAGATTTGGTCTGCAGGGACAGGGCAGTGTCCATATGCAGCTAGAGAGAACAGACATAGACTCAGCTAGCGATGCTCCGTCCTGCTCCTATAGTTGTGATTCAGAGAGACTGATGGCACCTCAGGTTAACCCCCTAACAGGTGCTGCCTTCAGCCTGCCTTCTATAGGATCTATCAACTGGAACATGGATCCTGAAACAACACAGACACACCCTGGCCTTCATCCTCCTCACATTCTCCTAATGTTAAACCAGACCTCAGACAATGCCAGTGCATCAACACTAAATGGCTACACAAGCCCATTGAAAAATTACAGTAGTAGTAGCGCTATCAGTTGTTCCGGTGGAAAAGTGAAGTGCTTCCCGTGTTCGTTCTGTGGGAAGGTCTTCAGTTTCCCCAAACAGGTGGAGATCCACCAGAGGATGCAYACGGGGGAGAAACCGTTCGGTTGCCACCTGTGCCGGGCCAAATTCTCCCACTCGTCCAGCCTGAAGAGGCACCAGAGGGTCCACACAGGGGTGAAACCCTTCAGCTGTACCCAGTGTCAGATGTGCTTTGCCCAGGCTGGTCACCTGAAGAGGCACCAGAGGGTCCACACGGGAGAGAGGCCGTTCGCCTGTACGCACTGCGGGAAGAGGTTCTCAGAAAGGAGCTACCTCAGGATACACCAGCATAAAATGCACAGGGCCCATGTATAGACTATAGTGACATTTAATGTAGTTAGTTTGTTTGTAGTTAATTCTGGTGGTTTTGGATGTAGTAGCGAATTGGATGAGGTGAACTGAGGAACGAATGAGTATGATGACTAGATGATATGTCACGCCTGCTCCCGCTCCTCCTCTCTGGCGCTCGAGGGCGCCAGGCTGCCCATCATTACGCACGCCTGTCACCATTATTACGCACATCAGCGCTCGCTGGACTCATTGCCTTGTTGATTGCCCCGTGTCAGCATTATTGTAGTTTTTGTTTTCCCCTGTCCAGGCGCTGTCCGTATTCTATTCCTGTCTGTGTTTTATTAAATGTTCACTCCTTGTACTTGCTTCTCGTCTCCAGCGTCTGTCCTCACATGATATTGTCTGTAAAAATGCTTCACTGATGAAGAGTGACAACCTTGTCCCTTTAGGTTGATACTGGTGTTTTATAATGAGATACGGATGGTGCCTTAATTCATGTTTACTTGACATGAAGATGTGTGTAATGTTGAACCTTTTCCAAAGTATTTTTAAATACATTTTATCAAAGCAAGGGTACAAGATTTACAGAAAATGTAGTGTTACCATAGTGAGAAAATATATTATACTTGTCACGTATCGTTTTGTGCAATAAATGTACTGTACTTAAAAGTTAAGTACATGACCATTTTGTTGAATTTAAATACAAAATTGACTGACTGTTATTTTTGTATCATTACAGGGACTGAGTTTCCCTTATCTCAGTCAAATCAAAGTATTATACTTAATTCTTGAATCAACACATGGATTTTTWAAAATAAACTCCAATAGCTCCATATTGTTAGGTACTTGAATCACGGTGGTTGTGTCCGAATACCCAAACTGGGGTCCTAGATACTAGGTCCTTTGAGTATGAGAAAAAATAAAGATTAATAGCATAGCTGTGGGAAGTAGGGGTGCTGAGGGTGCTGCAGTACACCCTGATAAATCTAAGAAAAAAATCATATACATTTCCACTAAATTTGTTAACTAGGCATTTGTTACTTCCTCGTTCGACATTACCCCTACCCTAAACATCTTCTCACGGCCATGTTTAATAGTATGCGACATTTAGAAAATAGAGTTTACTTTAAATGCCCGAATGTCATACTCATTTTGGCACTGACAACAGCTGATCAATTAGATATGGGGACACGCTATCGAAATCAACTAATAGCGGGAAACAACGCAATCACGCATGACGCATTCCCAGTATGCAAACTAGAAGGTTCAGTAGTATGCAACATTTTGAAACCAGAGTATGGTTTAAATGCCAGGATGATATACTCATCTTAGCTCTTCAACTAGTAGAATTCGATGCACACTTTTCCACAATGCATTGGAAGCGGTGGGCTGCGAGTGATAGGCCCTAGTTCTCTTCAAGTTAGTGATTGGGGCTTAAATCAAATTGTGCCGAAAAACTATTAATTACTCTGAGCTTTTAAAAACAATGCACATTAGTGACATGCTGGTCAGCAATGAAAAGCAGCGTTTGATGTTCATCTAGAAGTTTTTCCCACAATATTAATAAAATCTCTGTGGAGCAGTGGTTAGTCGCAGGTCGCCCTGTTTTTGGTGTCCCAGACGAATGTTGGTGAAATTTTATTTGATTTAACCTTCATTTAACTAGGCAAGTCAGTTAAGAATAAATTCTTATTTACAATGACAGCCTACCAAAAGGCAAAATGCCACCTGGGATTAAAAATTTAATTAAATAAAAATATAGGACAAAACACACATCACAACAAGAGAGACAACACTGCATAAAGAGAGACCTAGGATGACAACACAGCATGGTAGCGACACAACATGACAACAACATGGTAGCAGCACAACATGGTACAAATATTGTTGGACACAGACAACAGCAAAAAGGGCAAGAAGGTAGAGACAACAATACATCATTCAAAGCAGCCACAACTGTCAGTAAGAGTGTCCATGATTGAGTCTTTGAATGAAGAGATTGAGATAAAACTGTCCAGTTTGAGTGTTTGTTGCAGCTCGTTCCAGTTGCTTACTGCAGCGAACTGAAAAGACGAGCGACCCAGGGATGTGTGTGCTTTGGTGACCTTTAACAGAATGTGACTGGCAGAACAGGTGTTATATGTGGAGGATGAGGGCTGCAGTAGATATCTCAGATAGGGGGGAGTGAGGCCTAAGAGGGTTTTATAAATAACAACAACCAGTGGGTCTTGTGACGGGTATACAGAGATGACCAGTTTACAGTAAAGTATGGAGTGCAGTGATGTGTCCTGTACGGAACATTGGTGGCAAATCAGATGGCCGAATGGTAAAAAACATCTAGCCGCTCAAGAGCACACTTACCTGCCGATCTATAAATTATGTGTCCGTAATCTAGCAATGGTAGGATGGTCATCTGAATCAGGATTAGTTTGGTAACTGGGGTGAAAGAGGAATGATTATGATAGAGTAAACCAAGTTGAGATGTAACCTTAGCCTGCAGCTTTGATATGTGCTGAGAGAAGGACAGTGTACCGTCTAGCCATACTGCCAAGTACTTGTATGAGGTGACTACCTCAAGCTCCAAACCCTCAGAGGTAGTGGGGAGAGGGCATTCTTACAAAACCACATGATCTTTGCTTTGGAGGTGTTTAGAACAAGGTTAAGGGCAGAGAAAACTTGTAGGACATTAGGAAATCTTAGTTGCAGAATGTTTAACACAAAATCCAGGGAGGGCCCAGCTGAGTATAAGACTGTATCATCTGCATATAAATAGATGAGAGCTTCCTACTGCCTGAGGTATGTTGTTGATGTAAATTGAGAAGAGCGTGGGGCCTAGGATCAAGCCTTGGGGTACTCCCTTGGTGACAGGCAGTGTCTGAGACAGCAGATGTTCTGACTTTATACACTACACTCTTTGAGAGAGGTAGTTCGCAAACCAGGCCAAAGACCCCTCAGAGATACCAATACTCCTTAGCCGGCCCACAAGAATGGAATGGTCTACCATATCAAAAGATTTGGCAAAGTCAATAAAAATAGCAGCACAATATTGCTTAGAATCAAGGGCAATGGTGACATCATTGAGGACCTTTAAGGTTGCAGTGACACACCCATAACCTGAGCGGAAACCAGATTGCATACCAGAGAGAATACTATTGACATCAAGAAAGCCAGTCAGTTGATTATTGACAAGTTTTCCTACCCTTTTGAGAAACAGGGCAAAATAAGGACTAACCGTGGCTGCCTTCCAAGCAATGGGAACCTCCTCAGAGAGGAGAGACAGGTTAGAAAGGTCAGAGATAGGCTTGGCGATTACAGGGCCAGCAACTTTAAAGAAGAAAGGGTCTAAAGTGTAGAGAATCATTATATAATCTAAACCGCTGTGAAATATATTTCCCATAACCACAAATATTGTTTTTTCAGCTGTTTGAAACTGGTTTACAAAACCGAAAGTAAAATAAGAAAAAAATCAAACTTAAGAATGAGAAGCATAGAAATAGCGCACATGGAACTGATCTACCAAGTCTTAGATGTGTTTTCAATGATAATGGTGGATCTATAACTCATATTTCTATGTGCATTTGGTTGGGTCGCCCAAAAAGTTACATATTGCAGCTTAAATGTAAATGTTCCTTTCACTGTATGGAATTTACTTTTCTTTTGTACCCCCATCCAGTTAATGGTGACAATATACCTTTTGAAGCTAGTTCACCATAATAAACAAAGAGGAAGAAGTCTGCTGGACACAGAGAAKGGAAGTTAAAGGCACGCCCAGACCTGATAATAGAGCTGTTGCCACTTTATAAGGTGGGGCAGAAAGAGTGTAAGGTCGGTTTTCTATGGGTCTCAGCTCATGTTGGGGCAGCAGATAAGGTAGCAGATAAGGTAGCTCTGAAGAGGGAGGAGGTAGATGTTGTGGTCCTGTTAGGGGGGATGGAACGTATGAGCATCAAAGCAGAGGGGTTGACACAGGAGTGGCACCGTGAGTGGGAGAGAGAGGAGCTAAGAAGGCAGTTTTTCTCTATCCAGAAATCTGGGTGGAAGGTCTGTTGGTATCTGGGAGTGAAAGGAGGGATGGGGTTCTGTTGACAAGGCTGAGGTTCGGTCATTGTGGATTGGGAAGTGGGTTATTGTTAGTGGGGAAACACCCAGATAGCAAGTATGAGGAATGTGGGGAGGTAGCAGTATTGTAAACTACTTAAGCAAAAATCATTTAAAGTACTACATAAAACGTTTTTGGGGGGTATCTGTACCATACTATTTATATTTTTGACAACTTTTACTTCACTACATTTTCCCTGACACCCAAAAGTACTCGCTACATCTTTAAGGCTTAGCAGAACAGGAAAATTGTGAAATTCATGCACTTATCAAGAGAACACATGGTCATCCCTACTGCCTATGTTCTGGCGGACYCACCAAACACACATCTTTTGTAAATAATGTCTTAGTGTTTTAAAAACATTTTAAAACAAGAAATTGTGCCGTTTGGTTTGCTTAATATAAGGAATTTATATTATACTTTAGATAAGTATATTTTAGAAATTAAATGTACTTTTGATACTTAAGTATATTTAAAACCAAATACTTTTAGACTTTTACTCAAGTAATATTTTACTGGGTGACTTTCACTTTTACTTGAGTAACTTTCAGTAACTTTCCCAAACTGTTTATAGTCCCGTACCCCTTCAAACATTCAACCTCCACCTGCGTACCCCCTCTAGCACTAGGGTCAGCGCGGTCTCAAATATATTTTTTTGCCATCATTGTAAGCCTGCCACACAGGCTTAAAGTAAATTCCATACAGTGAAAGGAACATTTACATTTAAGCTGCAATATGTAACTTTTTGGGCTCTCTTATAAGATACATTTATTAAACATAAGAATGAGTGTGAGTTTTTGCCACAACCCGGCTCGTGGGAAGTGTCAAAGAGCTCTTATATGGCTAGGGCACAAATAATAATCAGTAATTTTGCTCTTTATTTAGCCATCTTACATATAAAACCTTTTGTTCATCAAAATTTGTGAATAACTCACGACAGGTTAATGAGAAGGGTCTGCTGGAAAGGATGCACATAACTCTGCAATGTTGGGTTGTATTGGAGAGTCTCAGTCTTAAATCATTTTCCACACACAGTCTGTGCCTGTATTTAGTTTTCAAGCTCGTGATGGCCAAGAATCCACTCTCACATAGGTACGTGGTTGCAAAGGGCATCAGTGTCTTAACAGCGCGATTTGCCAAGGCAGGATACTCTGAGCGCAGCCCAATCCAGAAATCTGGCAGTAGGTTCTGATTAAATTCTAATTTCACAGAACCGCTTGTTGCAATTTTGACGAGGCTCTCTTGTTCATATATCATTAAGTGGACTGGAGCCAGGGCATGAAAGGGACAACGAATCCAGTTGTTTGTGTCATCCGTTTCGGGAAAGTACCTGTCACGATCGTCGAAAGGAGCGGACCAAGGCGCAGTGTGCATATAGTTCCACATATTTTATTTCAAAGTAAACCTTAACAAAAACAACAAAGAATCAACGAATGTCCAGTACAGAGCGCACTAAGGCACTAACTGAAAACAATATCCCACAACACAGGTGGGAACAATGGGCAACTTAAGTATGATCCCCAATTAGAGACAACGATAAACAGCTGCCTCTAATTGGGAACCATACAAATACCAACATAGAAATAGAAACGCTAGAATCCCCCCTAGTCACGCTCTGACCTATACACCGTAGAGAACCCAGAGGGCTCTCTATGGTTAGGGCGTGACAGTACCTCCCCCAAAGGTGCGGACTCCGACCGCAAAAACCTGAACCTAGATGGGGAGGGTTAGGGTGGGCAACTAGCGTCGGTGGCCCACCCACCGACGCTAGTTGGTGGGTGGGCCATATCCACATAAACGAGTCCTATACGACATAACCTGAAGCTGCTCAGCAAGGAAGAAGCCACTGCTCCATACCACCATAAAAAAGACAGCCGATGGTTCACTGCACATGGGATAAAAATCGTACTTTTGGGGGAATGTCCTCTGGTCTGATGAAACAAAAATAGAACTGTTTGGCCATAATGACCATTGTTATGTTTGGAGGAAAAAGGGGGAGGCTTGCAAGCCAAAGAACACCATCCCAACCGTGAAGCACGGGGTGGTAGCATCATGTTGTGGGGGATCTTTGCTGCAGGAGGGTCTGGTGCACTTCAGAAAATAGATGGCATCATGAGAAAGGAATATTATGTGGATATATTGAAGCAACATCTCAAGATATCAGTCAGGAAGTTAAAGCTTTGGTCGCAAATGGGTCTTCCAAATGGACATTGACCCCATGCACACTTCCAAAGTTGTGGCAAAATGGCTTAAGGACAACAAAGTCAAGGTATTGGAGTGGCCATCACAAAGCCCTAACTCAATCCTATAGAAAATGTGTGGGCAGAACTGAAAAAGCGTGTGCGAGCAAGGATGCCTACAAACCTGACTTTTAGGCCAAAACTTATTGTGAAGGCTGCCCGAACGTTTGACCCAAGTTAAACAATTTAAAGGCAATGCTACCAAATACTAATTGAGTGTATGTAAACTTCTGACCCACTGGGAATGTGATGAAAGAAATAAAAGCTGAAATAAATCCTTCTCTCTACTATTATTCTGACATTTCACATTCTTAAAATAAAGTGGTGATCCTAACTGACCTAAGACAGGGAATTCTTACTCGGATTAAATGTCAGGAATTGTGATAAACTGAGTTCAAATGCATTTGGCTAAGGTGAATATAAACTTCCAACTTAAACTGTACCTACCCCAGTTTGGGAATACCTGTATTAAGCTATGTATACTTTCTCTCAAGTATGACAATTTGGTACTTTTTCCACCACTGGGAGGCAGAGACTGTGGAGCATTTTCTGTTATATTGCAAGCGGTATGCTGAGGAAAGCAGGATATTTTTCTGTTAGCTGGCTGAGTTGGGTGTAACCACATTTTCGTTTGTAACTACACTACATGACCATGGGGTATGTGGACGCCTGCTCGTCGAACATCTCATTCCAAAATCATGGGCATTTACTTGGTTTTGGCCCCAACCTTTGCTGCTATAACAGCCTCCTCTCTTCTTGGAAGGCTATCCACTAGATGTTGTAACATTGCTGTGGGGACTTGCTTCCATTCAGCCACAAGAGCATTAGTGAGGTCGGGCACTGATGTTGGGTGATTAGGCCTGGCTCGCAGTCAGTTTTCCAATTCCTCACAAAGGTTGAGGTCAGGGCTCTGTGCTGGCCAGTCAAGTTCTTCCACACCTATCTCGACAAACCATTTCTGTATGGACCTCGCTGTGTGCACAGGGGCATTGTCATGCTGAAACAGGAAAGGGCCTTCCCCAAACTGTTGCCACAAAGTTGGAAGCACAGAGTCGTCTACAATGTCATTGTATGCTGTAGTGTTAAGATTTCCCTTCACTGGAACTAGCCTGAACAGTGAAAAACAGCCTCAGACAGCCCCTTTAGCGGCCTTGTAGTCAGAAGTAGGATCAAAGATAACATTGAAAGATCCATATAAATGTTTTTTTTTCATCTACAATTATATTAAAAACTACCCTCCCCCCTTCTTTCAATTTCCGCCTGAAGACATACCCAAATCTAACTGCCTCTAGCTCAGGCCCAGGAGCAAGGATATGCATATTCTTACCATACCATTTGAAAGAAAACACTCTGAAGTTTGTGTAAATGTGAATTGAATGTAGGAAAATATAACACAATAGATCTGGTTTAGATAATACAATGAAAAAAACATACGTTTTTTCTTTTTAATTGTTGTATCATCATCTTTAAAATGAACAAGATAAAACAAACATTCAGATATGAATATGGGGACAATTTCAGTGAAAAACATAAGAGGGCAACAGTACTTGTGCAAAGTTTCAGAATGATAACTTCCAAAATGAGTGTGCACACAAGTAGCCCAAATGTACCCAAGTGGCCAAATTGGTGAAGGTATACATTTTGAAACAAATAACTATATACAAAATAGCGAAATGGTATTCTAACACCCCCCCCAAAAAAAAAAATTTGAGGGAAAAAATGGGGGGGGAATGGGAAAGAAAATTATGAGAAAAAAAATATGAAGAAAAAAAAAAATATACATTTACAAAATAACATGGGTAACTATTTACACACTTTCAATATTTGGAAGACCCTCAGTCCTCTATCAAATCAAATCTATTTATATAGCCCTCAAGAGTAAATATGAACAGTTTACCTCTAGATGGCCCGGGAGGTGTGGAGCCAGAGACAGCAGGGGTCCAGCTGGATGAACCAGCTTCAGAGGGGGAGGACACGTTGGCGGCAGACACACGCATCTCGACCATGCTCCCTCTAATCCATAATATGTAGACTGAGGAAGCATGCCGCTGGAGGAAGTATAGCCAATGTGTACTTTACACATTTCATTACATTTTATATATTGCAAATAAAATGTAAAAACAATCACAAATAATATTTTATATTATTAATTTCAAACAACGGCATTAGCATGAGAAGAACTTACCAGTCCAAAACAATGTCCTCTCCGTTCAAAAAATATGCTTCCATTTGAGTCATGGTCGCTAACTGAGTCGTCTTCCAAAAGCATATGTTTCACTTTCACGATCAATTTCCTCTATAATTTCGTCTACATTCGTATATCTAGTCTTAGATTAGCTTTCCCTGACTTATTCGCCATGATGTTCGATTTATAAACATCTGAAAATGCTTGTTACCGAAACAGTGCTGTGCGTAATGAGTTTGGTTCCTTCCAGTATGATTCTTCCAATGGCGAATGACGATCTTTACGCCAGAGTTTACTACATGGGTTGGTCTTCCAAAACACAAACATTACATATTGCCGTTTTCCTCTGCTCATTGGCTATCTACCCAGCTAGATTTCAAGACGATCAGTGGTCATTGGGTTAAAATACAGTCAATCAACGAAACAGCGGTCATATAATTGGTGCACAATGAGGTCGTTACTTGTTTCTTCCAATCGTTTTTTTCGGGTCAATACGTCCCGCGAAATGACCCATCAAGTTTGGTTGTGTAAAAAACAAACAGTTGATTGCAAGGAAACCAAACATGACTGGATAAAGTCAGGTTTAGTCTGTGTATTTCCATCGAATGTTTCGTAGAAAATTGAATGACACGAAATTCAACGAGATAAGCRTTCACAAAATGTTTCGTGTTAGGCTATAAAAATGGATTTAACCGAACAAAAGACCATTCATTGTGTAACAAAGGGCCTTGGGATTGCAAACAGAGCAAGATCTTCAAAGGTAAACGATTAATTTCAATGCAATCTGTGATTTTGTTACGCCTGTGCTGGTTGAAAAAGTAGTTTGGTATGGGGCTCTGTGCTCAGATAATCGCATCGTATTCTTTCGCAGTAAATCCTTTTTTAAATCTGACAACGCAGTTGGATTAGCAAGATTCTAGGCTTTTGAAGCATGTGAGACACTTGTATTTTCAGGAATGTTTAATATGACTATTTGTGGCGATCACCGTATGTTGTCGAATTCAAACCCGTATCCGGGATCCGTAGATCAGAGAAGTTAAATTAGAAATTTAACATACCAATGTTTTGGAGGAGAGTGACTGCCATTTCTTCTCTCATGATGTTAACATCGTTGTCCGTATTTCAAAAGACAATCGACTCTTCATTCAGCAAACTGGGGAAAAAATTTGATGGGCATTTCAGTTTTCCCCCCAAAACTGATGTTACACTTAAGATTCTAATTTGCAAGTATACCACGACACAGCTATAATATAATTTGACAGTTCTGTTTTGCCTTTTAGTCAGTATACTTTCAGTAGGTTAATCGAAATCCCCCCCCCCCTTCTAATTTCCTTTATTTTGTGAAATACTTTCTGTGCACACATCAGAGTCAAATACTTTCTATATAACAAACTTCACGTCAGGATAGGCAATCGAAATGAATAATTAATGTATGTGTGCTATATTAAACAGAGGAGGGAGTAAAATGTAGGCAAGCAATAAACATTTCAGAATAACTACTAGTCGAAGACATGGGAGATGACGAATTTTGGCAAAGAGATGTATTTATAGACCAATACACTTGAAACTAATAGCCAAACCGAAAACTGCAGACATTACTAGTGCCAACAACCGCATCAATTTTAGCATAGCGTTATTCAGCAGCCTTATGCACGTGAGCTAGCTAATTAGCAATAGCACCCTTTTGCACGTGAGCTAGCTAATTGCTTACAATGAGGGAATCTTATTTGGACACATTTGTCTACTTGAGCAGTAAGCCTAGGTTTACATGTACAGTTATGTAATCAATTTGATTGTTGATTTTCTGTGTTTCTTCAATGTATGCCTTGTGTTTGGCTGGCTCTAAATGTGTATCGTTGATGCCGACGGCCATTCCCTAAGTTACACATAGTCTACACAGCCTACACATAGTATATACAATAATGAAATGAAATGCCCATTGCTTATTTCATGCCTTTCTAATTATCGTGCCTTTTATGTCTATGCTTATTTTCTTTGATGTATAGAGACACATTAGTGTGTTATTGGAGGGCGAGAGTCCCAAAATGAAAAAAATGCAGCAGCAGTCGACTTCATCACTGCCCTTTCTGCACATAAGGCTGAACAATATTTGGCCAACAACCACATCAAAGGTCATGCTTCAGTGAGGCATAGAGGTACTATTTATTTCTTTGTTTATTGAATATATTTCACATTCACTTTTTATTGCCTTATTTTTTCAGTTACATCAGTGTATTTAATTAAATTGTATAACTTGTTACTTTACTGTTATTCCTCTCTTTCAGAGTTAACAATCATAAAGTGTGGCTWCAGTTGTAGAAATGCGAATGTCAGGGGGGAGCTTTTAGGCACAACACCGGAAACAGACAAGTAAACGGAAGTGAACAAGCCTTACAACAACTTTCACGTTAGCGGTTTTATTTAGACGTTTTAACATCCTGGAACTCAAAATCGGATTAATTTAACTACACGTCATCACCCTATGTAGTGTTTAGTTCGAGTTGGAGACAGGATTTGTTTTCTAGCTAACTAGCTAGCTAGCTAACAATGGCTAACTGTATGATTTTTCACACTCAAATAGCCTCCATCATGGAGGTTCTAGCGAATGCAGCCGTGGCAGAGATCTGTAAACTCGTAGACGACGACTATGCAGTGTTTCGTTTGGAAATAACGCAAAGCCAGAAAGAAAATAGGGCATTGCGGAGGAAACTACTGGAATCGAAGGTGGCACGGGAGCGCGCAGAAAGGACAACGCGAGAGCGCGTCCTCACCAGTCGTCCCAGTAGTGTCAAGATTGTCGAACGATACAGAGGAATGGCAAGAGGTACATTTAGCCGAAGGACGAGGATGCATGGCCTGTCGCTGTTCATAGCGTGTCACCTCGTTCACCAATGCAGATATGTTCAGATGTGTTACCCAGAATTATGTCTGTATATTGTATATAGAACAAGTAGAATCGGACAGTCGCTTTAAAAACAAAAAACAATTTAACAAAATAAATGTAGGGATCTGGCAGTTCTTGGGCAATGGTCTTCCACAGCTTTGATAGGCAGTTCAGAAAGGTATTATCTTGAGGGAGCATACATTGCATTCGGAAAGTATTCAGACCCCTTGACTTTATCCATATTTTGTTAAATTACAGCCTTGTTTTAAAATTGATTATATTAACTTTTCCCTCATTAATCTACACACAATACCCCATAATGACAAAGTGAAAACAGGTTTTTAATATTTTTTGCAAATGTATAAAAAATAACAGAAATACCTTATTTACTTAAGTATTCAGACCCTTTGAGACTCGAAATTAAGCTCAGGTGCTTCCTGTTTCTAGTGATCATGCTTGAGATGTTTCAATTTGATTGGAGTCTATCTGTGGTAAATTCAATTGATTGGACATGATTTGGAAAGGCACACACTTGTCTATATAAGATCCCACATTTGACAGTGCATGTCAGAGCATAAACCAAGCCATGAGGTCGAAGGAATTGTCCGTAGAGCCCTGAGACAGGATTGTGTCAAGGCACAGATCTGAGGAAGGGTGCTCAAACAAATACTGCAGCATTGAAGGTTCCAAGAACACAGGCACCTAAATGCACCTTAAGTCTCTCAGACCATGAGAAACAAGATTCTCTGGTCTGATGAAACCAAGATTGAACTCTTTGTCCTGAATGCCAAGCGTTGCATCTGGAGGAAACATGGCACCCTCCCTACGGTGATGCATGGTGGTGGCAGCATCATGCTGTGGGGATGTTTTTCAGCGGCAGGGACTGGGAGACTAGTCAGGATTGAGGGAAAGATGAACGGAGCAAAGTATAGAGAGATCCTTGATGAAAACCTGCTTCAGAGTGTTCAGGACCTCAGACTGCTGCGAAGGTTCACCTTCCAACAGGACAACGACCCTAAGCACACAGCCAAGACAACGCAGGAGTTGCTTCGGGACAATGTCCTTGAGTGGCCCAGCCAGAGCCCGGACTTAAACCCACTCGAACATCTCTGGAGAGACCTGAAAATAGCTGGGCAGCGACACTCCCGATTCCAACCTGACAGATCTTGAGAGGATCTGCAGAGAAGAATGGGAGAAACTCCCCAAATACAGGTGTGCCAAGCTTGTAGCGTCATACCAAAGAAGACTTGAAGCTGTAATTGCTGCCAAAGGTGTTTAACAAAGTACTGAGTAAAGGGTCTGAATACGTATGTTAATGTGACAGCAGTTATTTTTAAAACATTTGCAAGCGTTTCTAAAAACCTGTTTTCGTCTTTGTCATTATGGGGTATTGTGTGTAGATTGATGAGGGGAAAAACTAATTAATCCATTTTAGAATAAGGCTCTAACATAACAAAATGTGGAAAAAGTCAAGGGGTCTGAATACTTTCCGAATTCACTGTAGGTAGTACAGCCAGGCTGGGCAGTGTGGTAGAGACAATACAATATTTACTGAGATCTCTGCATAGGATGGTCCAAGTCGGTTTTAGATAGAACACCTGCCTGTGGGGAAAACAACCTATGGTTACCTACATTGCCTTCAGAAAAGTATTCATACCCCTTGACTTATTCCACATTTTGTTGTGTTACAGGCTGAATTCATAATGGATTCAAAATAAAAAAAAATCTCAACCATCTACACACAACACCCCGTAATGATAAAGTTGTAACATGTTATTTGAAATTAGTTGCAAATTTTTTGATAATGAAATCCAGAAATGTCACCTTTGGCAGCAATTAGAACTGTGAATCTTTGAGTAAGTCTCTAAGAGCTTTCCACACCTGTATTGTGCAACATTTGCCCATTATTCTTTTCAACATTCTTCAAGCTCTGTCAAATTGGTAGTTGATCATTGCTAGACAACCCTTTTTAGGTTTTGCCATATATTTTGTAGTAGATTTCAATCAAAACTGTAACTCGGCCACTCAAGAACATTCACTGTCTTCTTGGTAAGCAACTCCAGTGTAGATTTGGCCTTGTGTTTTAGGTTATTGTCCTGCTGAATGGTGAATTAGTCTCTCAGTGTCTGGTGGAAAGCAGACTGAACCAGGTTGTTCTCTAGGATTTTGCCTGTGCTTAGCTCCATTCCGTTTCTTTTTTATCCTGAAAAACTCCCCAGGCCTTAATGATTACAAGCATACCCGTAACATGATGCAGCCACCACTATGTTTGAAAATATGGAGAGTGGTACTCAGTAATGTGTTGTTGGATTTGTCCCAAACATAACACTTTGTATTGAGGACAAAARGTTAATAGCTTTGCCATTTATTTTGCACTATTACTTTCGTACCTTGTTGCAAACAGGATGCATGTTTTTGAATATTTTTATTCTGTACAGGCTTCCATCTTTTCACTCTGTCTATTAGGTTAGTATTGTGGACTAACTACAATGTTTTTCATCCATCCTCAGTTTTCTCTCATCACAACCATTAAACGCTGTAACTRTTTTAAAGTCACCATTGGCCTCATGGTGAAATCCCTGAGCGGTTTCTTTCCTCTGGCAACTGACTTAGGAAGGACACCTGTATCTTTAAAGTGGCTGGGTGTTTTGATGCGCCATCCAAAGTGTAATGAATACCTTTACCATGCTCAAAGAGATATTCAAAGTCTGCTTTTTAAAATATTTTAGGCTTGCCATAACAAAGGGGTTGAATACATTGACTCAAGACATTTCAGCTTTTAAATTGAATTAATCTGTTTAAAAAAAGAATGAAAAACAATTCCAATTAACATTATGGGGCACTGGGCACTGTGTAGGCCAGTGACTAAAAAACATACATGTAATCAATTTTAAATACTGTAGGCTGTAACACAAATGTGAAAAAGGGGTGTGAATGCTTGCTTAAGGTACTTGTAGGTTACCCCATTGGCTCACAGAARAAAACGTGATCCTTTTCAAACTATTTTCTTGTCTGCTGTTTTAGTATATTACAAAACTACGTTTAAGAAAAGTGCATTTTTAAAAATGTAGTTTTAACATTGCCTGCTTCAGAGAGAGAGAGAGATAGAGTCCGAGACAAGGTAGCACGTCCGGTGAACATGTCAGGGTTCCATAGCCGCAGGCAGAACAGTTGAAACTGGAGCAGCAGCACAACCAGGTGGACTGGGAACAGCAAGGAGTTCAGGCAGGGTAGTCCTGAGGCATGGTCCCAGGGCTCAGGTCCTCCGAGAGGGAGAGAGAGAGAATTAGTGGGAGCATACTTAAATTCACACAGGACACCGGATAAGACAGGAGAAATACTCCAGACATAACAGACTGACCCTAGTCCCCAGACACAAACAGTTGCAGCATAAATATGATAACCCCAGACAGGGCCAACCAGGCAGGATATAACCCCACCCACTTTGCCAAAGCACAGCCCCCACACCCCTACAAGGATATCTTCAAACCACCAACTTCTACCCTGAGACAAGGCTGAGTAGTGGTCAAGGCTGAGCAGTGGTCTAGGGCACTGCATCGCAGTGCTAGCTGCGCCACCAGAGTCTCTGGGTTCACGCCCAGGCTCTGTCGCAGCCGGCCGCAACCGGGAGGTCCGTGGGGCGACGCACAATTGGCATAGCGTCGTCCGGGTTAGGGAGGGTTTGGCCGGTAGGGATATCCTTGTCTCAGTATGTAAAATGTAATAAAATGTATGCACTCTACTGTAAGTCGCTCTGGATAAGAGCGTCTGCTAAATGACTAAAATGTAAATGTATAGCCCGTAAAGATCTCCCCCACGGCATGAATCCGAGGGGGGCGCCAAACTCGGACAGGAAGATCACGTCAGTGACTCAACCCACTCAAGTGACGCACCCCTCCTAGGGACGGGATGGAAGACTACCAGTAAGCCAGTGACTCAGACCCCGTAATAGGGTTGAGCCAGAGAATCCCAGTGGAGAGAGGGGAACCGGCCAGGCAGAGACAGCAAGTGCGTTTCGTTGCTCCAGTGCCTTTCCGTTCACCTTCACACCCCTGGGCCAGACTACACTCAATCATAGGACCTACTGAAGAGAGGAGTCTTCAATAAAGACTTAAAGGTCGAGACCGAGTCTGCGTCTCTCACATGGATAGGCAGACCATTCCATAAAAATGGAGATCTATAGGAGAAAGCCCTGCCTCCAGCTGTTTGCTTAGAAATTAAAAGGACAATTAGGAGGCCTGCGTCTTGTGACCGTAGTGTACGTGTAGGTATGTACGGCAGGACCAAATCGGAGAGATAGGTAGGAGCAAGCGCATGTAATGCTTTGTAGGTTAGCAGTAAAACCTTGAAATCATCCCTAGCCTTAACAGGAAGCCAATGTAGAGAGGCTAGCACTGGAGTAATATGATCACATTTTTGGATTCTAGTCAAGATTCTAGCAGCCGTATTTAGCACTAACTGAAGTTTATTTAGTGCTTTATCCGGGTAGCCGGGAAGTAGAGCATTGCAGTAGTCTAATCTAGAAGTGACAGAAGCATGGATTCACTTTTCTGCATCATTTTTGGACTGAAAGTATCTTGTTTTTGCAAAGTTACGTAGATGGAAAAAACTGTCCTTGAAATAGTCTTGATATGTTCGTCAAAAGAGAGATCAGGGTCCAGAGTAACGCCGAGGACCTTCACAGTTTTATTTGAGACGACTGTACAACCATCAAGATTAATTGTCAGATCCAACAGAAGATCTCTTTGTTTCTTGGGACCTAGAACTAGCATCTCCCGAGTTTAAAAGTAAAACATTTTCTGCCATCCACATCCTTATGTCTGAAACACAGGCTTCCAGGGAGGGCAATTTTGTGGCTTCACCATGTTTCATCGAAATGTACAGCTGTGTATCGTTCGCATAGCAGTGAAAGTTAACATCATGTTTACGAATGACATAACCAAGAGATAAAATATATAGTGAAAACAATAGTGGTCCTAAAATGGAACCTTGAGGAACACCGAAACTTACAGTTGATTTGTCAGAGGACAAACCATCCACAGAGACAAACTGATATCTTTACGACAGATAAGATCTAAACCAGGCCAGAACTTGTCCATGTAGACCAATTTGGGGAGTCAATCTTTCCAAAAGAATGTCATGATCGATGGTGTCAAAAGCAGCACTAAGGTCTAGGAGCACGAGGACAGATGCAGAGCCTTGGTCTGACGCCATTAAAAGGTCATTTACCACCTTCATGAGTGCAGTCTCAGTGCTATGATGGGGTCTGAAACCAGACTGAAGCATTTCGTATACATTGTTTGTCTTCCGGAAGGAAGAGAGGAATGAGAGGAATGGGAGAATCAAATGTAGGCCGATTTAGTTAAAAAAATATTTTCTTGGTCAAGTTTTGTCTTTTTAAAGAGAGGCTTTATTACTGCCACTTTTAGTGAGTTTGGTACACAGCCGGTAGATAGGAAGCCCTTTATTATGTTCCACATAGGAGGGCCAAGCACAGGAAGCAGCTCTTTCAGTAGTTTAGTTGGAATAGGGTCCAGTATGCAGCTTGAAGGTTTAGAGGCCATTACTATTTTCATGAATGTGCCAAGAGATATAGAATTAAAGAACTTGAGTGTCTCCCTTGATCCTAGGTCCTGGCAGTGTTGTGCAGACTCAGGACAACTGAACTTTGGAGAAATATTCAGATTTAAAGAGGAGTCTGTAATTTGCTTTCTAATGATCATGATTTTTTCGTCAATGAAGTTCATGTATTTATTTCTGCTGAAGTGAAAGCCATCCTCTCTTGGGGAATGTTTTTTAGTTATCTTTGCGACAGTATAATTTGTTTGGGGGGGGATTGTTCTTATTCTCCTCAATTAAGTTGGAAAAATAGGATGATCGAGCAGCATTGAAGGGTCTTCGATATTGTATGGTACTGTCTTTCCAAGCTAGTCGGAAGACTTCTGGAAGCTTGCTTCAGGGCTCGGTTATTTTCTGTATACCTGAAGCTAGTTTCTTATGACAAATGTTTTGTTTTTAGGGGTGTGACTGCATCTAGGGTATTACGCAAGGTTAAATTCAGTTCCTCAGTTAGGTGGTTAACCGATTTTTGTACTCCGATGTCCTTGGGTAGGTGGAGGGAGTCTGGAAGGGCATCTAGGAATCTTTGGGTTGTCCGAGAATTTATAGTACTGTTTTTGATTATCCTTGGTTAGGGTCTGAGCAGATTATTTGTTGCGATTGCAAACGTAATAAAATGATGGTCCGATAGTCCAGGATTATGAGGAAAAACATTAAGATCCACAATATTTATTCCACGGGACAAAACTAGTTCCAGGGTATGACTGTGGCAGTGAGTAGTTCCGGAGACATGTTRGACAAAACCACACTGAGTCGATGATGGCTCCGAAAGCCTTTTGGAGTGGGTCTGTGGACTTTTCCATGTGAATATTAAAGTTACCAAAAATGTGAATATTATCTGCCATGACTACAAGGTCCGATAGGAATTCAGGGAACGCTGTATACGGCCCAGGAGGCCTGTAAACAGTAGCTATAAAAAGTGATTGAGTAGGCTGCATAGATTTCATGACTAGAAGCTCAAAAGATGTAAACTTAGTCTTTTTTTTAATTGAAATTTGCTATAGTATATGTTAGCAACACCTCCGCCTTTGCGGGATGCGCAGGGGATATGGTCACTAGTGTAACCAGGAGGAGAGGCCTCTTCACACAGTAAATTCATTAGGCTTAAGCCATGTTTCAGTCGGGCCAATCACATCAAGATTACGATCAGTGAATAGTTAATTGACTATAACTGCCTTGGAAGTGAGGAATCTAACATTAAGTAATCCTATTTTGTGATATCACAATCTCTTTCAATAATGACAGGAATGGAGGAGGTCTTTATTCCAGTGAGATTGCTTATGCGAACACCGCCATGTTTAGTTTTGCCCAACCTAGATCGAGGCACAGACACGGTCTCAACGGGGATAGCTGAGCTGACTAAACTGACTGTGCTAGTGGCAGACTCCACTAAGCTGGCAGGCTGGCTATCTCATTGTGGAGCTAGAGGAGTTAGAGCCCTGTCTATGTTCATAGATAAGATGAGAGCACCCCTCCAGCTAGGATTGTGTTTGTAACTGATCAGCAGGCCAGGCGTTGTCCTGTTTGTGGGTGAGTCCCAGAAAGAGGGACAATTATCTACAAATTCTATCTTTTGGGAGGGGCAGAAAACAGTTTTCAACCAGCGATTGAGATGCGATCGTCTGCTGTAGAGCTCATCACTCCCCCAAACCGGGAGGGGGCAGAGACAATTACTCGATGCCGGCACATCTTTCTAGCTGATTTAAACACGGAAGCTATGTTGCACTTGGTGACCTCTGACTGTTTCATCCTAACAACGTTTATGCCGAGGTGGATAACAATATCCCTATACTCGCCAGTTTTAGCCTTAGCCAGCACCATCTTCAGATTAGCATTTACGTCTGTAGCCCTGCCCCCTGGTAAACAGTGTATGATCGCTGGATGATTATTTTTAAGTCTAATACTGCGGGTAATGACTAGGGTTTTCAATTTGTCAGAGCTAATGGTGGGAGGTTTTGGCGGCTCAACCTAGTTACGGGTGGAGGAGAGACTGGAGAAGGCTCTGACTCGTTGCTTAATGGGGAGAACCGGTTGAAAGTTTCCGTCGGCTGAATAAGTGACACCGGTTGAGCATTTAGACAGCATTTCTTTCCAGAAGCCATGAGAAAACTGTCCGGCTGCGGTGACTATGCGAGAGGATTTATACTACTAGCTGTACTTATTGGTGGCTTTTTCACTGTTTAACTTATATGGTGATTGGCATCTAAACTTTCATAGTATAACCACTACAACCGGCAACAGTTCGTCTTTCAATCACCCACATGGGTATAACCAATGAGGAGATGGCACGTGGGTACCTGCTTCTATAAACCAATGAGGAGATGGGAGAGGCAGGACTTGCAGCACAATCTGCGTCAGAAATAGGAATTACTTCTATTTTAACCTTTGGCAACGCTGACACGCGCGAGCAGTGTGGGTGCAAGATTCCTAAATTTATTTTGCAAGTCAGGGTATTACACGGAACCCAAACCGGCTGTGCGCGTGCGCCATCGTGCATAAATGTATTTGGTCCCCCCTACACCAAACGTGATCACGACACGCAGGTTAAAATATCAAAACAAACTCTGAACCAATTAAATTAATTTGGGGACAGATTCTTGATTTACTGCATTATTTACTGCATTATTTACTAAATGAAAACAATGTGATGCATGGAACATAATACATCAATCAATAAATAGTATATCAAGAAGTTAGGACAAGTGTTACCTTACATCCTTGCCTATTGTAGACTAGGACAGTAGTGTACAATATACTGTTGACAGTGCTTGACTCAAATAGATACCAGTACTCCTTTTTGTTGCCGGTACTGTTTATATTTAGGTGCAGTATCTCCACAATACTTTTGAACTAATATTCTATAAGAGGAACAGGAGTTGAAGCAGTAGAAAATTTGATGTGCTGGTACTCGGCTCTAGTGAGCTCCTGCACAAGTCAAGCACTGACGTTGAGCATTGACAGTAGCTAACCTAACCACCGCTTTCCCCCAATCACTCTCTCAGGTGAAGGACATCTCACTGGAGGCCACAGGAGCTTTGTGAAGCCAGCGGGACACAATACTTGGAGAGATGACCAACCAATCACTATTGATGAGGGGAGTGGAACCTCAACCCAGCACGTTATCGTGATAGAGGTTAGTGTAATAGTGTTGCATAAAAAATGTGTTACTTTGTAAATCAAATGTGGCCGTTTATTTCAGAACGCTCCCCTCAGCGATTCACTTGCTTACATGTATATCCTCATTTATCTGCCATAGGTGAGCTTTGTGAGACTTCACATTGTTATCCAATTCAACTAATGTAACGGTAATAACCTCCTCTCTTCTTGTCAGTCTGCAGATGCAGAGGCTGAAGATCCTGGTGTCAAGCAGGAGAGGTCTGAAGGAGCGGAGGACCCACGGCACAGCAGACACATCCAAACTGGAACGGCTGAAGCGCCCCATGTAGACAGAGAAGACCCCACCGCCCCAGCACAGCCAAGGACCCGACGCAGCATCACGGAGGTCAGTGGAATGTCGAACGCCGTCCTCAAGTCAGAGACAGACACCAAGACTTTAACTGTAACACACAGTCTCTTACACACAGGATGTGACCACAGATCAGACCCAAAGAGACTGGGCTGTCCTCCTGCTCCCGGCTCAGAGTACTTACCAGTATTTCAACAGAGCCAGAGAACGGTTAATTCCAGTGGGGATGGTAATGGTAACTCGTTAGACACTAGTGGTGATGATTCATCTTGTTCTTATGCTACAGAGATGGACCCTGGCAACATATCCTTGGGTTTAGAGACACAAACTGATCTGTTTAGAGGGGACTGGAACCAGTACAGTAGTAGTGTATACTCTGAAGGGTGCCTAGATAAGAAAGGGGAGGGTCTGGTCGTAGATGAAGTGACCATGAAAGTGGAGGGCGACGTTCCTCCCACATGGAATGCAGATAGTCACCTAGGAGACGGACACTCACAGGGCAGAGATGTCTTAAATTACAGGGGAAGCTTAGAGACAAATCTAAATGTCACGACCCACTCCCCTTTACACACGTTCAGGGATCATGACCAAGTGTCCACGTCGATGGGGCCTTCCGATTCACACGGCCGCGTCCTTTTCAACCAGGTATTGAACTCAAACGACAGGGCTAAAGCCCAGACTCAGGGAGGGGGTACCACATCAGGCAATAGCAAAGAGAAACGGTTCCTCTGCATGTTCTGTAACAAAGGCTTCAGCTGCCTCCAGAAGGTGGAGGTCCACCAGAGGATCCACACAGGGGTGAAACCCTTCAGCTGTACCCAGTGTCATATGCGCTTCGCCCAGGCTGGCACCCTGAAGAGGCACCAGAGGGTCCACACAGGGGTGAAACCCTTCAGCTGTACCCAGTGTCACATGCGCTTCGCCCAGGCTGGTGACCTGAAGAGGCACCATAGGGTCCACACAGGGGAGAAACCCTACAGCTGCCCCCAGTGTGAGAAGAGATTTACCCGCCAGCACCAGCTGAAGATGCACATGAAGGTCCACACGGGAGAGAGGCCGTTCGCCTGTACGCACTGCGGGAAGAGATTCTCAGATAGGAGCTACCTCAGGATACACCAGCAGAAAAAACATTCCACTCAATAGCTGCAGACGTTTAGATGTATTAAATATAAAGATTAATTTTCATTGTTGTCAGCAGAAAAGACCCACAGATGCATTTGGAATAATGTGAGTAGCAGATGTCAGTGTTGAATATTCCTGGGTAGAATATTGCATCCAGACATGTGATATATATTTTAGGCATATTGTGTTTGTACTGCCCAGGGATGGGCAGCTTTGATGGGGGTGGGGGCCACAAAAAAATCGGAACTCAGTCAGATCCCGCCCTAGCCTTTTGGGGGCCCTAAGCTATATTTTGCGAGTTTTAGCAAAGAGGGAAAAAAATGTTTTAGAGTTAATTTCCTGCAATTCTACACATTTTGCCATGGGGCGTAGAGAAAATTTTGCAATTTTTTTGCCATGAGGTGGATAGCAGATTGCCTTTTTTAATGTAATTTTATGCAATTCTACACATGATTAATGAGGGCCCCCAGGTCAGTAATTCAATCATGATTACTACAAGTTTGGAAATAATACGTATTTGGCCATAGGGGGAAGACAAATGCTTGCAGTTTTTAATATGATATCTGACGATCAATTGGGTCCCCCCTGTCAGTAATTCGGCCACGATTACTACAAATTTAGGGGTGGGGGGGGGGGGGGGGGGGGGGGGGTTAATCCATAGACAAAAGGGTCGCTGCCAGTTGCCCATCCCTGGTGTAGGCTATATGTGACGCGCTCTATCATAATCAGTCGGAAGTAGCAATGACTAATTTGCATATAAATTGTGTTTTTGTCGAAATGTTTGATTTTTTGCTATTTAGGGGTTTCATCTGGTTTTAACAAAACAATATCTTTGCTTTCATTATCTGTATGTGTTATTGCCAAATCCAGTGTAAATATAGTTTTTAATCTTTTAAATGTAGGATGAAACGTAGCAACGGAGCACTTTCCCATCCGTTTGGTGGATGCTAGCTTGTAACACATCAGGCTTTCGAGGCACTAGCTTATCTGCACTATCAAACCCTCCTCTATTCCGAAATCATGAAGGAATTACAAACTAGCTAGCTCGCTATATATTTTGAATCAAGCTACAATAGGCTATTCAATCGGATGATTTTCCTGTAGTGTATCATCCGCGGGAAAAAGCTACACTCTCTCGCTTTTCAAAACCCATCATACGTAGTTACACTGTCGCTACTGCCTACACCTTAGCTAGCTAGCTTTGCTTTCAACTGCATTGATGGATTTCCGGGAGAGAGAAATCGCTAGATTTTTAAATAGTAATGTTGTGCTGGGAGCTGGTTCAGACGATCAGTGGCATCAACTTATTGCCGACTACTTTTTAACCCTGCGCCACAGTGCTGTGAACTCTGCGTGTAACACATCCGGTGTCAGGATAAATAAAAAGCAAGGTCTGCTAACTTTCTTTAATTATGTTTAATTACCGCAAACAATGAATGGCAAATGCAATTTTCGTATATATACGGGTTCGCTGTATCACCGCGCAGGATGAACAGGGAACTGGCAAGAAGTACGTAAACAGCTGTTCTTATACCATAGTTTCAACGCGTCTGTTGGCCTATCACAGTAGAGGCTGGGCTTGGTTTAGACTTTGCCCCCCTTTGATGGCCCTTTGACCAAGCCCCTTGGCGCGTTCCTTTGTCCACATCTGGTTGCTGGGTAGATTAGAATCATCTTGTGTCTGTCAATTCTACACTGAAACAGTTCCTAATATGGTATTGTCCAGTATTCTAAACTCCTGGTTGGTCTAGAGAGATGCACCCCTCCCTTCTCCAGACTGTCCACAGCTTTTATGGCCTGTGTTGGTCAGTCCTTACACCTACACACACACCCCCCTCTGTATTGTTTGTGTGTGTGTAACAAAACAATATTCATTTTCACCCTATATGCTACCCGGCTATAGTGCATAAACATAAATCCTAACAGTGCAACGCCATAAACGACTCAGACAAACTCACTGAAGTCGAGGCCGAGCACCTTGAGGAGGCAACCGAGGAAGACCACCCGTTAATGGTGGATCCATCAATTACGGTGCTTCAGTCGTTCGAGGGGAAATATGTCAGTGGTGGTGGGCAAGAAATTGAAAAGGCTTGCGAGTTCAGGTGCACTTGCAAGTCCAATAAAGGGAAGCCGTGATATTTGGTTTTTACCCCCGAGAAGATGGTCAAGAGACGTGACCAGATGAATTAGCTAACTCACCAATGGTAAGTGCTTGCCATTCAAGTAGTAGTCAAGTTTATATGGGTATGTAATGTGTGCATGTTTTCTGTGTCTGTCTATCTGTTAGTGTGGCTTGGGGGCGGTGAGAGTGAAGTGGGGGATGTGTAGCACATGCAACCTAGCTATGTAGATAGTAGCTTATGGGATCTGTGTGTTGTGGGTGCTGGTATTTGTCCTAAAGACAGGTTACATAAATACATGAAATGGCCATCTATAAAGTTATAACATTTCTTTATATCGAACCTGACCCATTTACACTACTAGTAACAGTGTGTGTGTGTGTGTGTGTGTGTGTGGGATTCACGCATGCATTTCAATCTGTACAGGTTGCGTAGTTTGTGTTTTATTGAAAGTGTTTATATCACTTTAGAATAGATGACGACAATGACTGAATGTTAAAAAATTAGATATTGTTAGTTGTCTTATTTTTCAGATGAAAAACATCTAGTGCTCATTGGCAAGATCTCTGGTTCCATGAACCTCTGCAAGGAAATGGTCACCTCGAACAGGAACTAACAAAAAGGAAACATCAGAGGACATATTTCTTTGAGAAAATCTCCAGAGAAACATTCAAGTTCCGACACGCGTAAGTTTTCATTCGAGTAATACAACCTGATGTCCTCTGTTCTTATTGGGGCTGCAGCAGTATTAACAAGTTCATGAGGTATTTAAGAAAAKATGAGTAGTAGGCTATATCATGAATATAAATAAAACAGCTGAGAATACATTGTGCCTTTCAGCACATTTAAAAAATGTCAGAATTTCTACAAAAAGCTGACTGCAGTGATAAAGTTCTATAGTTCTAAGGATCGTGGTGAGGCTCCATGGAAAAAGAGGTGTGGTGGTCGTCTCGCCAGAAAACAGGTGCTGTCCTACGAGGACACTCAGTGAATTGTCCACTATGTCAACAACTTCGCCGATGTCCACGCGGTGCTGCTCCCAGGACAGATCCCTGAATTTAAGAGGTCAGACATCCTGGCGCTACCGACATTTGAGACCAAAGTCCTGTGTGTGGCACTAGTACAAAAACGTTCATGCGTGATCATGGTGAGTGTTTTCCTAAATCTCGATACTTATATTTGTACCAAACGTTCGTCAGCTCAAGCCAGGGGCAAAGACTCTAACCAAAGCTCACACGAATCGGATCCAAAGAGACTTACTCTCTGGTGACGCGCGTGTGTAGTCAGATTTTCTTTAACGTTTCTCATTTTAGTTGTTGCTTAGAGACCAGGACTTACTCTGACCATTTTTAGCTCATTCTGTTGCTTGTACACTACATTACCAAAAGTATGTGGACACCTGCTCGTCGAACATCTCATTCCAAAACCATGGGCATTAATATGGAGTTGGTCCCCCCCTGGGGGGTGTTGGAACATTGCTGTGGGGACTTGCTTCCATTCAGCCACAAGAGCATTAGTGAGGTCGGGCACTGATGTTAGACGATTAGGCCTGGCTCGCAGTCTACGTTGTAATTCATCCAAAGGTGTTTTGATGAGGTTGAGGTCAGGGCTCTGTGCAAGCCAGTCATGTTCTTCCACACCAATCTCGACAAACCATTTCTATATGGACCTCGCTTTGTGCAGGGGGGCATTGTCATGCTGAAACAGGAAAGGGCCTCCCCCAAACTGTTGCCACAAAGTTGTAAGCACAGAATCGTCTAGAATGTAATTGTATGCTGGAGCATTAAGATTTCCCTTCACTGGAACTAAGGGGCCTAGTCCGAACCATGAAACACAGCCCCAGACCATTATTCCTTCTCCACCAAACTTTACAKTTGGCACTATGCATTGGGGCAGGTAGCATTCTCCTGGCATCTGCCAAACCCAGATTCTTCCGTTGGACTGCCAGATGGTGAAGTGTGATTCATCACTCCAGAGAACGTGTTTCCACTGCTCCAGAGTCCAATGGCGCCGTGCTTTACACCACTCCAGCCGACGCTTAGTGTTGCGCATGGTGGTCTTAGGCTTGTGTGCGGCATCTCGGCCATGAAAACCCATTTCATGAAGCTCCCAACAAACAGTTCTTGTGCTGACGTTGCTTCCAGAGGCAATTTGGAACTCAGTAGTGAGTTCTGCAACTGAGGACAGACGATTTGAGCTTCTCATTCTTTGAGCTTGTGTGGCCTACCACTTCGCGGGTGAGCCGCTGTTTCTCCTAGACGTTTCCACTTCACAATAACAGCACTTACAGTTGACAGGGGCAGCTCTAGCAGGGCAGAAATTTTATGAACTGACTTGTTGGAAATGTGGCATCCTATGACGGGGCCACATTGAAAGTTACTGAGCTCTTCAGTAAGGCCATTCTACTGTCAATGTTTGTCTATGGAGATTGCATGGCTGTGTGCTCTATTTTATACACCTGTCAGAAACGGGTGTGGCTGAAATAGCCAAATTCAGTCATTTGAAGGGGTGTCCACATTAGAGGTCGTCCGATTAATCGGAATGGCTGATTAATTAGGGCCGATTTCAAGTTTCCATAACAATCGGAAATCTGTATTTTTTTACACCTTTATTTAATCTTTATTTAACTAGGCAAGTCAGTTAAGAACACATTCTTATTTTCAATGACGGCCTAGGAACGGTAGRTTAACTGCCTCGTTCAGGGGCAGAACGACAGATTTTTACCTTATCAGCTCGGGGGATTCAATCTTGCAACCTTACAGTTAACTAGTCCAATGCTCTAACACCTGATTACACTGCACTCCACGAGGAGCCTGCCTGTTACGCGAATGCAGTAGAAGCCAAGGTAAGTTGCTATTAAACTTATCTTATAAAAAACAATCAATCAATCATAATCACTAGTTAACTACACATGGTTGATGATATTACTAGTTTATCTAGCGTGTCCCGCGTTGCATATAATCGATGCGGTGCGTATCGTTGCTCCAATGTGTACCTAACCATAAACATCAATGCCTTTCTTAAAATCAATACACAGAAGTATATATTTTTAAACATGCATATTTAGCTAAAATAAATCCAAGTTAGCAGGCAATATTAACCAGGTGAAATTGTGTCACTTCTCTTGCGTTCATTGCACGCAGAGTCAGTGTATATGCAAAAGTTTGGGCCGCCTAATTTGCCAGAATTTTACGTAATTATGACATTACATTGAAGGTTGTGCAATGTAACAGGAATATTTAGACTTATGGATGCCACCCGTTAGATAAAATACGGAACGGTTCCGTATTTCACTGAAAGAATAAACGTCTTGTTTTCGAGATGATAGTTTCCGAATTCGACCATATTAATTATGGCTCGTATTTCTGTGTGTTATTATGTTATAACTAAGTCTATGATTTGATAGAGCGGTTTGACTGAGCGGTGGTAGGCAGCAGCAGGCTCGTAAGCATTCATTCAAACAGCACTTTCCTGCGTTTTGCCAGAAGCTCTTCGCTGTGCTTCAAGCCTACAACTCCCGAGATTAGGCTGGTGTAACCGATATGAAATGGCTAGCTAGTTAGTGGGGTGCGCGCTAATAGTGTTTCAAACGTCACTCGCTCTGAGACTTGGAGTAGTTATTCCCCTTGCTCTGCATGGGTAACGCTGCTTCGAGGGTGGCTGTTGTCGTTGTGTTCCTGGTTCGAGCCCAGGTAGGAGCGAGGAGAGGGATGGAAGCTWTACTGTTACACTGGCAATACTAAAGTGCCTATAAGAACATCCAATAGTCAAAGGTTAATGAAATACAAATGGTATAGAGAGAAATAGTCCCATAATTCCGATAATAACTACAACCTAAAACTTCTTAACTGGGAATATTGAAGACTCATGTTAAAAGGAACCACCAGCTTTCATATGTTCTCATGTTCTGAGCAAGGAACTTAAACGTTAGCTTTCTTACATGGCACATATTGCACTTTTACTTTCTTCTCCAACGCTTTGTTTTTGCATTATTTAAACCAAATTTAACATGTTTCATTATTTATTTGAGGCTAAATTGATTTTATTGATGTATTATATTAAGTTAAAATAAGTGTTCATTCAGTATTGTTGTAATTGTCATTATTACAAATAAAATAAAAAAATCGGCCTTTTTTGGTCCTCCAATAATCGGTATCGGCGTTGAAAAATCATAATCGGTCGACCTCTAGTCCACATACTTTTGTATATATAGTTTATGTGTACAATTGTGTGCACGTGTATCCATATAGAAAATGATGTAGACAGACACTATCTGTATAGTTGGAGCAAGATGTAATTTGTGTGTGTGAGCGTAAGTGAAAAAGAAGAACATGGGCACTCGTCAATGGATTTCATGTATTGTTTTGTATTAGGTAAATAGTTGTTATTCATTATTTGAATAAATGTCTTAGAAGTAATTGCAAACGTTGACTGCGTTTTTCTCAAAAACATGATTTGGAGATACTCTGCATGTAATGGCATGTAACTTTCTTGTCATTTGGAGTAGAGCAATCATGATGGTCTCAGTCGAAAGCTAACATTCTCCTTTTTCCAGCACTGTGTTTTGGGGTCAATGTGACTGATTATGATAAAGCGAGTCACATATCATGTTCACAAATGCCTACTTCATTATTTCCATTCCACTACTTAATTATTTTCCCAAAACACTTTTAATGAGAAAATGAATGCTGTTCATCAAGTTCATGCCGATTTTTTAAAAATAAATAAATATWAAAATAATAAAATGTATGTGATTTTCATATGGTGTATTCAACACTTGTTTATGTTTAATAAAACAATTGGACTTTTCATTCTAAGACTTTCATTGAGACTCTCTTTAGTATACATCACATCTGATCTCACCCTATTCTACATACACCCAAGAGCACTTTATAACTAATATACACTTACTAAATATACCCACACACTAACAAACACCTACTGTACATGTCAAAATAGTTTAGTCAGGTTTGTCTGATGATGACTTATCATTAAAAACATTTTTTTTTACCCACAACATCATATTTATGTCCACCATGATGGGTTTAACAACCATGAAGTTGTTCTGTAACTACAGTATATGACTCAAACGTGGTGGGGATGGGTAAAGACTCCATGTCAAATGTGTGTTTATTATCTTTGTGTACATACTTGAGGAAGTGTATGTCTAATCTGTATCACCTGGCTCTTACAGGAGGAGGGTCCAGAGGTGCTGCTGGTGAAGGAGGAGGGGTGTGAGGAGGGWYTGGGGAAGCCTGAGGGGAACATGKTCATGGAGGACAACCAGACTACACCTCCTCCTGAACCCACAGAGGAACCAACTAAGCAGCACAGGACCAAACACAGTCTCACTGAGGTGAGCATGTTTCAATGCAAAAAAAAGAAAGTGTCACCTTTTTGGGCCCTCACCAGTTTGCATCCCTGTATAGAGGCAGGTGGAGACCTGATCCTAGATCAGCACTCTTACTCTCAGACTGTGGATACTGGCCCAAAATTGATTAATTTTGTTTTAAGTGTGGGACCATGCCTTTGACTTATCAAATCATTAAAGAGTGTCAAGTAATCAAATCGACTAACATGTTTGCATAGTACTCATGGCAATCCCTCATTGCCCATTCAGATGCTCTATAGCAGGGTGCTCATATCATATTTCTTGATCCAACATCCTCTCACTCTGTATCTCTTACAGTCAGTAGACATGGAGGATGGGAAGCCTGATCTGCTGATAGTCAAAGAGGAGACAATAGAAGACATATCAGAGAGCACTGACCTGCTGAGTGGACTAAAGATGGGGGAGCAAGGTAAGAGATTAATACATATTGCCTACATACAGTAATATATCTTCAATGGGAATAGTGATGCACCTGGCTATGATTTTTTTCTCCATAAAACTCCATATGTAGAGTTCACTGCCATGTTTATGAAGTCTATTTTGTAACCTCTTCCCGCAGGTGGTTGGCTAGAGGCTAACAGAGGAGTCTGGGTGTCCATCTTGGATTCCCAGACCGGTGCAGCCAAGATCCCAGGGGATGACATCACTGAGAAGGCCAGGACCAGATGCAACATAGTGGAGGTCAGCGGATGGGACAGCATCTCTGGGCTGGGGAACAACACTGTTAACCACAATCAGAAACAGACAGTGGAACACAAAACAACATCTGAACTTAGTCTCCATGACAACAGACTGGCTGAGACCAGGGCGAGGCGTAGATTTGGTCTGCGAGCACGGGGAGGTGTCTGTATTCAGCTGGAGAGAACAGACACAGAGTTGGTTAGCGATGCTCCCTCCTGCTCCTATAGTTGTGATTCAGAGAGACTGATGGCACCTCCGGTTAACCCCATAACAGGTGCTGCTTTCAACCTGCCTTCTATAGGATCTATCAACTGGAACATGGACCCTGTGACAACACAGACACTCCCTGGCCTTCGTCCTCCTCACACTCTCCTGATGTTAAACCAGACCACAGACAATGCCAGTGCCTCAACACTAAATGGCTACACAAGCCCATTGACAAATGACATGGGTAGTAACGCTATCAGCAGATCCAGTGGCAAAGAGAAGCGCTTCCTGTGTTCGTTCTGTGGGAAAGCCTTCAGTTTCCCCAAACAGGTGGAGATCCACCAGAGGATGCACACGGGGGAGAAACCGTTCAGCTGCCATCTGTGCCGGGCTAGTTTCTCCCACTCGTCCAGCCTGAAGAGGCACCAGATGGTCCACACAGGGGTGAAACCCTTCAGCTGTACCCAGTGTAATATGCGCTTCGCCCAGGCTGGTGACCTGAAGAGGCACCAGAGGGTCCACACAGGGGAGAAACCCTTCAGCTGCCCCCAGTGTGAGAAGAGGTTCACCCGTCAGAACCAGCTGAAGATGCACTTGAAGGTCCACACGGGAGAAAGGCCGTTTGCCAATACRCACTGCAGGAAGAGGTTCTCAGAGAGGAGCTACCTCAGGATACACCCGCAGAAAAACCATTCCACTCTATAACATTGAAAGTAACCATTCCGCTGGATAGCTTCTGATGTGTTGATCAAACCCTGCAATAAAGACGAAGATGAATTTTCATTGTTGTCAGCAGAAAAGACCCACAGATGCAGATTTCAGTGTTGAATATTCTTTGGGAGAATATTTCATCCAGACATTGTGTGATATATATAAGGCATATATAAGCCTAAAAAGCCTACATATTGTTGTATTGTGTAGGCTATATGATGTTCACAAATACCTATTTCATTACTTCCATTAAACTACCCCCCAATACACTTTTAATGAGAACGTGAATGCGGTTTATCAAGTTAATGCAGAGTTTTAGTTGAGATGTGTGGTTTTCATATGGTGTATTTAAAACTGGTTTATGTTAAATAAACACTGACTTTTCAGTGACTTTTATTGAGACTCCCTGAAGAGACTGAGTGTACAAAACATTAGGAACATCTGCTCTTTCCATGACAGACTAACCAGGTGAAAGCTATGATCCCTTGTTGATGTCACCTGTTAAATCCACTTCAATCAGTATAGATGAAGGGGAGGAGACTGGGTAAAGATTGATTTTTAAGGCTGGAAACAATTAAGACATGGATTGTGTATGTGCGCCATTCAGAGGGTGAATGTGCAAGATAAAATATTTAAGTGTGTTTGTACAGGGTATGGTAGTAGATGGAGATGGAGAAATTAAGGTTTCTGAAGCATTGAGCATTTCCAGCCAATTGTGTCCAAAATAGGTTCATTACTTGAGGCTTTGATCAACACRGTGTACACTAGTGGTACCTGCTGATCAAAAGCATTTAGAACAGCCAAATTATTATAGATGACGTCGCATAGGGTAGCCTTTTTGTCTTCTACAGAAGCCAATTTCAAACCAATCAGGTAGCTAATCGACAAAACAAAGTTTCGGCCRTCATTGAACACGTGCTTCTGATAAAATTATACAAGCATCGGCAAACTGCTTCGAAGTAAACTGCTTAGCGATTTCGACGCATGCCTCGGAGCTCTGGTTTCAAATGTAGCATCACGAGTAGTAGGCACCATCCAGCCAACCTGACAACTGTGGGAAGCATTGGAGTCAACATTGGTCAGCATCCCTGTGGAACACTTCTGATGCCTTGTAGAGTCCATGCCCTGACGAATTGAGGCTGTTCTGAGGGCAAAAGGGGGTGCAACTCAATATTCTGAAGGTGTTCCTAATATTTTCTACACTCAGTGTACATCACATCTTTCACCCTATTCTGCATACACACAACAGTGCATTATAACCAATATACACTTACTAAATATACCCACACTAACAAACACCTACTCTATGTGAAGGGAGTCAGTACGCTGCTAACAGCTTAGCTTCCACTGTTTGACTGCCCCATACTGGGCTTGAACCAGTGATCCTCTGCAACACTCATGACCGCCTTCCTTGACAGCGTGCAAAACTACTTCGCCCTACAACAGGTACCTCTTGAATGGCTCCATCGGCAACATTTCAAGCTAGCTATGGAGTGAGTTTACGGTATGTTCTTAACTCGGTTACATGTACACTTCAAAATAGTTTAGTCAGGCTTGTCTGATGATGACTTTTGACTTATCATAGCTGACTCATATTTACCCACAACATCATATTTATGTCCACCATGATGGGTTTAACATCAATGAAGTCATTCTGTAACTACAGTATAGGACTCAAACATAATGGGGATGGGTAAACACTCCATGTTAGAAGTGTGTTTATTATCTGTGTGTACATACTTGAGGAAGTGTATGTCTAATCTGTATCACCTGGCTCTTACAGGAGGAGGGTCCAGAGGTGCTGCTGGTAAAGGAGGAGGGTCTGGGGAACCCTGAGGGGACCATGGTCATGGAGGACAACCCGACTACACCTCGTCTGAACCCACAGAGTAACCAACTGAGCAGCACACAGACCACACACAGTGTCACTGAGGTTTAGCCCACTGTCAACTACTGTCTGAATGGTATTAGGTCAGAGCCAATACAGTATAGGCAGGTGGGGATCCTAGATCAGCGCTCTTACTCTGAGAATGTGGATACGGGCCAAGATCTTGATTCATTTGGTTTTAAGTGTGGGATAATGCCTTTGAATTATCAAACCATTAAATAGTATAAAGTAATCAAATCATCCCTCATTACCCAATCAGAAGATGCTCCATAGCTGGGTGCTCATATCAGATTTCTTGATCCAACATCCTCTCACTCTGTATCTCTTACAGTCAGTAGACATCGAGTGTGCAAAGCTGTCATCAAGGCAAAGGTTGGATACTTTGAAGAATCTCAAATCTAAAATATATTTTGATTTGTTGAACACTTTTTGGTTACTACATGATTCTCCCAAATGTGTTATATCATAGTTTGTCTTCACTATTATTCTACAATGTAGAAAAATAGTAAAAATAAAGAAAAACCCTTGAATGAGTAGGTGTGTCCAAACTTTTGACTGGTACTGTGTAGTATGATGAAGCAGAGTAGATGATATGGTGATGGTTGGTGTGATGCTGTCTATAAAAATGCTTCACTGATGAGAAGTGACAACCCTGTCCTGTTGTTTGATGCTGGTGTTTTATGAGGAAATTATAGTGCCTTCATGTTTACTTGACATGAAGTAGTGAAGATGTGTGTAATTTAATGTTGAACCTTTTCCAAAGTATTCTTACATTCATTTTATCAATTTAAGGGTACCAGATTTACAAAAGATAGTGTTACCATAGTGAGAAAATGTATACTTCTAGTTACATATCGTTTTGTGAAATAAAAGTACTGTACTTCAAGTCCCTTCTGTTAGAGTATGACCATTTTGTTGAAATTAAATACAAAATCAAATCTGTGCTGACTTATTGAAAAAATCTATATAAATCTGAGGGACTGTTTCCCTTATCTCAGGCGAACCAAAACATTATACTTCATTCATGAATCAACACACATATGGATACTTTTTATAATAAACTCCAATGGCTCCATATTGTTAGGTACTTGAGTCAGTGTTAGAGATGGGCTTGACTGTGGTTAACATTTTATAATGTCATGTTTCTGTGTGTACAGCGAAGAGTTTCTTATATAAACCTTCATGCTTTTCTGTTCAATATGTGTTAACAGTCTGCAGTCCATGAGGACCTGCTGATATCCGGTGTTGCTGGCGGGAGAGACTGGACCTCTGAAGTGGCTGGTCACAAACCCTGGCCCCGGATCAGAACCCTGAATCAGGAGCCGTCGCTCTTCCTTTCCAAGTCGGAACCAGGACCGAACCAAGAGCGACAGAAACTCCACACAGAACACAACCAGTAGACAGGTGGACTGAACAACCTCAGTCCTGGTGGACATCAGAGAGACAGATGCTCCAGTCAGGGATCCAGTCTGCAGCCCAGACCCTTCTCTTTACAGTCTCAGTGCAGGGATGGAGCAGGGCCTGGGGCTGATAGGAACAGGAGAGTCTATGTCTATGATACAAACACCACAGTATCCATGATGAACAGAACCTGGGCTTCAGCCTTCAGAGTGTGGTGGGAGACCACCTGGTGGTAGTTTTTCAGGAAGTCTGTCTTCTCCTTCAGGGTCTTGTCTAATGCCTGGTGACTAGGTTCATAGAAGGCCTGGACCTGGGTCTAGCCTTCCTCAGTTACCCCACCAATACCCCAGTTACCCCACCAATACAGATAGGTCAGGATGGGTGTTCACCACGAGAGGTGCCTAGCCTATAAYACAGCACACAATCCCAACAACACCTAAACAATGGCTAAAGGTCAAGGAGGGAGGTCAAATACTAACCACCTGAGGGTGGTGGCTCCTGCTTCTACCTCCTCGCGTGTCATTGGATCACAACGTGGGAGACCGAGCATTAGGACGGAGACCAGCACTTCGCTAGGGCAAACTATTTGAAGGAGCACCAGACCAGACCGTTCACCCCAAGGAGAGGCCCTTCTCGTGCAAACTATGTTACAAGAGCTTCTCCTTCCTGACTAACCTTACCAGACATAATAGTGTCCACAATGGGGAGAAATGATAGCAGTGTGGCTTGAGATGTACACAGGGGATGTCTAGGAATTATTCATTAGCTGACATATAGTTATCATGTGAAGTTTCTTAGGGTAATAAGGTAATTAACCACATACCCCTCATTAAAACCCTTTGTTACCTTGTAATTTGAAATAGACTAAACCTAGGCTCAAACAAGGACAGTTTAATATTTACCTTACTGAGGTAATGTAGATGGAATAGTAATTATATTATTTTCTACTCTATTCTTGCTACCACTGTTATTTCTAAACAAGTCTGCTCTCAGCTTGAAAGATAGCAATCATAGGACATTTTGTGTAATGTACAATGAACAAAAATATAAACGCAACATGTAAAGTGTTGGTCTCGTGTTTCACGAGCTGAAAAAGATCCCAGAAATGTTTCTCTACCATAAACGTTGTTTTAGAGGGAGTCGTGTGGGCGAGCTGTTTGCTGATGTCAACGTTGAAAACAGAGTGCCCCATGGTGGGGTTATGGTATGGGCAGGCATAAGCTACGGACAATGAACACAATTGCATTTTATCGTGATWTGAATGCACAGAGATACCGCACGAGATCCTGAGGTCCTTTGTCATGCCATTCATCTGCCGCCATCCTCAAGTTTCAGCATGATAATTCACGGCTCCATGCTGCAAGGATCTGTACACAATTCCTGTAAGTTAAAAATGTCCCAGTTCTTCCATGGCCTGCATACTCACCAGACATGGTCACCCATTGAGCATGTTTGGAATGCTCTGGATCGACATGTACGACAGCGTGTTCCAGTTCCCACCAATATCCAGCAACTTCACACAGCCWTTGAAGAGTGGGACAACCTTCCACAGGCCCCAATACACAGCCTGATCAACTCTATGCAAAGGAGATGTTGCTTTGCAAATGGTAGTTACACCAGATATTGACTGGTTTTCTGATCCACTCCCTTACTTTTTCTTTTGACCTACAGATGCATATCTGTATTCCTAGTCATGTGAAATCCATAGATCAGGGACTAATTAATTAATTTCAATTGACTGATTTCCTTATATGAACTGTAACTTAAAATCTTCGAAATTGTTTATGTTGCGTTTATATTTTTGTTCAGTATAAAAACCAGTACCGCGTTTCAAAGAACGGTGCGCGTACCTTTTCATTTAACCACAACCTTTGAGCTATGACGCCAACCAATAAGATAATTTCCTTTCAAGTGTAAAAGGAAGTGAACAGTGACCAAGAACAATTTACATGTAAACGTTTTTATTGTTGTTATTTAGACGTTTATTAGCATGCTGGAACATAAAATATCACAAACCTGCCACAGGCAGTGTGTAATTCGCTTTGGAGACAGGACTTAGTTGAAATGTTATCTAGATAACGCTAGCTTGCTAGTTGCTGACGTTAACGAACAATGGCTAACGTTAACTGTTTGGTTTTTCACACTCAAATAGCCTCCATCATGGAGGTGCTAGCGAATGCAGCCGTGGCAGAGATCTGTAAACTCGTAGACGACGAATATGCAGTGTTTAGTTTGGAAATAACTCAAAGCCAGAAAGAAAACAGGACATTGCGGAGGAAACTACAGCTACTGGAACTGAAGGTATCACGGGAGCGCGTCCATGCCAGTCGTGTCAAGATCGTTGACCGATACAGAGGAATGGCAAGAGGTACATTTTGCAGAAGGCCGAGGCTGTGCTGCCTGTCGCCCCGTTCCCCCCTGCACACATGTTCAGATGTGTTACCCAGAATTGGGTCTTAGTTAACCTATTCAAATAGACGGTAAATGTTATTTAAGCAATACGGCCCGAGGAGGTGTGGTATATCACGTCCAAGGGCTGTTGCACGACGCGACCTGGACACAGCCCGTAGCCGTGGTAAATTGGCCATATATATCAAACCCCCGAGGAGCCTTATTGCTGTTATAAACTGGTTACCAACGTAATTAGAGCAGTGAAATTAAATGTTTTATATAAGAAAAAAAAAAAATCAAATAGAAAAGATACAATTGCAAAGTTGCACCCGGATGTATTTTGAGAAACACAGGAAATGTGGAATGTAATGGTCCAATGGAAATGTGAGCGCAAGGTAAGAGGAAGTGTCGTAGCCGAGGCAGCGGATTGGATTAAACAGTGCGTCGTCGAGATTGTAGTTCGAGGGAGCAAGCTGGGATCAGTACCATCAACTGAGAACCTGGGGATCCGGCTGTAAACTGGGTATACGGTTCTTGAGAGCTTGGTCAGTTCTTGGATAGTAAGCAAGATTACTTAGCTATCTTGCGTAAAGACACAATATAATATTCTAACCAGATGTTTGTTTATTGTATTTCCGATTATTTACTCAATGAAAAAAATTGATACATAATACATCAATCAATAAATAGTATATCAAGAAGTTATGAGAAATGTTACCTTACATCCTTGCCAATTCTAGACAGTGTCAATAGTGTACAATATACTGTTGAACATTCACGGTAGCTAATCTAACCACTAGAGCCCGACCGATATTGGTATCAGCAGGTAATTGAAACTATAACCGATATGGAAATAGGTAATCTGATGCTTAACTGAACAATTTGTCAAAATGTAAGAAATCAACATTTGAAGTAGTTATTGGACAGCAATTTATGAAAATTCAGTGTGGGAAAATGACACTTTAATTTTCCACTGTAACAGTATATCGGTAGATATATCTGCATCGTTAAGTTTTGTCCCCCCAATACCGGAATCGGTATTGGACCAAAAAAAAACATATAAAAACATATAAGCACCTCTTTTCCACGATAAATCTCTCAGGTGAAGGACATCTCACTGGAGGCCACAGGAGCTTTGTGAAGCCAGCGGGACACAATACATGGAGAGATGACCAACCAATCACTATTGATGAGGGGAGTGGAACCTCAACCCAGCATGTTATCTTGATAGAGGTTAGTGTAATAGAGTTGCATAAAACGTGTTACTTTGTAAATCAAATGTGGCCAGTTTATTTCAGAAAGGCTACCCTCAGCTAGGGATGGGCATGGTTATTTGAATATCCAAACTGTTGTTAGTATTCCATTACTAGGGAGAGTATTCATTTTTCTAAAATTAAATAATGATCTATGTGACACTGCTACATAGCCTACAAGGGTAGACTATTACATAAATTTAAAATAAAACAGTTTGACAGTTTTCATTAAAAAAAAAGAAGGCACCGGTAGCCTACATACGTTTCACACTGGTGTAGCTTATTGTCGGTCAATCAAGAGGAACCATGTGTAGCAAGTGAAGTGGGAGCTTTCTAATCAATGCAAAATGGAATTAAAGTTACAGAATGAAGTTGGCTACAATGATCAACCAACAGGTAGGCTGTTTCATATGAACGGAGATGTAGACAAGGGAGGGAAGCCCAGCAAAATAGCCTCAGTTAGCCTTGCTACTTTAGCTAGCTAGCTGGCTAACTTAGGTGTCTACTGTGCAGTCAAGACATGCACTACAGGATGGCATGACAGATCAACTATGGCAGCAACAAGTTCGTCTAACTAGAGCGAGTTGGTTTGGCTACATTCTCTTTCTCCCTCCGTGCTACACACACTTGCTCCTCTCTAAACCCTCCCCCACCCTTAGTGTAGAGCACCTTCTCTTAAATACATAAAAATATCATGATATTATTCAAATAGTGAAATCATTTCAAATGCCCATCGCTACCCTCAGCTATTCACTTGCTTACATGTTGTTGTAAATTAATATCACCTGGGAGCATGAGCAGCAGTGTGCTGCGTTTTCCTTTCTGTTTTCCATGAGTTTGCCTTCAACTCCAGGACCTGCATATGTTCTTTTTTATTTATTTTATTTAACCTTTATTTAACTAGACAAGTCAGTTAAGAACAAATTCTTATTTACAATGATGGCCTAGGAACAGTGGGTTAATTGCCTTGTTCAGGGGAAGAACGACAGATTTTTACCTTGTCAGCTCGGGGATTCGATCTAGCAACCTTTCGGTTACTGGCTCAACGCTCTCACCACTAGGCTACCAGCCGTTCTTCAGCTTTTGTACATCCACATTTACCTGCCATAGCCTCCAGAGACCTAGAAAAAAAAGTTTTGACATAAAAATTGATAGTAAATATGAACAGAGAACATTTATTAACAAGCTCTTGTTTAGATCTTATTTCATGTGAAAATTATTCCACTGCTCTGAAAACTCAAACTATTCCTGAGATATTTACCTATTAGAAGAAATGTGAATCTCAAACTCACAAAAATATAATTACACACAAGAGAAAATGATGTAGGTGACACCGCTACTTCCCTATGATATTGTTATCCAATTCAACTCATGTACCACCTCTCTTCTCATCAGTCTGCAGATGCAGAGGCTGCAGGTCCTGGAGGATCGTCTCTGGTCAAGCAGGAGAAGACTGAAAGAACAGCCCCTTTAGTCACAGAGAACCCCACCACCGCCCCAGCGCTGCCCAGGACCCAATGCAGCATCGGGTCAGTGGAATACCGAACGTCGTCAGAGATGGACCCTGAGACTTCAACTGAAACCCACAGGCTCTTGCACACAGGATATGACCACAGATCATATCCAGAGAGACTGGGCTGTCCTCCAGCTCCCGGCTCAGAATACTTACCTGTATTTCACCAGAGCCAGAGAATGGTTTATTGCCGTGGAGACGGTGATGATAATACGCTAGACACTGGCGGTGATGACCTGTCTTGTTCTTACGCGACAGAGATGGACGCGGGCAACATATCCTTGGGCTTAGAGACACAGACTGATCTGTCTAGAGGGGACTGGAACCAGTACAGTAGTAGTGTATACTCTGAAGGGTGCCAAGACAAGAAAGTGGAGGTTATAGTGGTAGATGAGGTGACTGTGAAAGTGGAGGGCGACTCTCTTCCCACATGGAATGCAGATAATCACCTAGGAGACAGACACTCACAGGGCAGAGATTTCTTAGATTACAGGGAAAGCTTAGAGACCAATCCAAATGTTGCGACCCACTCTCCTTTACATTCGCTCAGGGATCGCGACCCAGTGTCCACATCGGTGGGGCCTTCCGATTCAGAAGTCCTTTTCGATCAGGTATTGAGCTCAAACGAGAAGGCTAGAGCCCAGGCTCAGGAAGGGGGAGCCACATCAGGCAATAGTAAAGAGAAACGGTTCCTCTGCATGTTCTGTAACAAAGGCTTCAGCTGCCTCCAGAAGGTGGAGATCCACCAGAGGGTCCACACAGGGGTGAAACCCTACAGCTGTACCCAGTGTCACATGCGCTTCGCCCAGACTCGTGACCTGAAGAGGCACCAGAGGGTCCACACAGGGGAGAAACCTTACAGCTGCCCCCAGTGTGAGAAGAGGTTCTCCCGCCAGGACAATCTAAAGATACACCTGAAGGTCCACACGGGAGAGAGGCAGTTCGCCTGTACGCAATGTGGGAAGAAGTTCACAGAAAGGAGCTATCTCAGGATACACCAGCAGAAAAACCATCCCACTCTATTAACATAGAATGTAACCATTCCACTTAATAACTTCTGAAGTTTAGATCAAAACCTGCATTAAAGGGTAGGTAGCATAAAAGTTAAACCGAATGTAACATATGGAATTGCATTAGTATACGCATCAAAAGTCTAAATGCAAAGTTACCTCACTTTTCTATTTTTCAAGTTATTACATAAAACCCATCAGAATGCCGAAGTCATGCCGGAAGATGTTTTTGCGCGGTGTGACGTAACATGGAGGCCCCAGGCAAGCCAGCCAGCCTATTCCCCATAATGTAAACTCAAACAGAAATAACTAAACCAATTCAATCAAAATCAATTACATTTGAAACCAGTAGTCATCACCCAATTTACAAGCAAATACTTTGAATTTGTTACAAATCAGCTTGCAAGGTTGCTAGCCAACTAGCCTGCTAACGTCGGTAGGGTAAAGTACTTAGGTAAAAATACTTTAAAGTACTACTTAGGTAGTTTTTGGGGTATCTTTACTTTACATTTTTTACAACTTTTACTTCACTATATTCCTAAAGAAAATAATGTACTTTTTACTTCAAACGTCTTCACTGACACCCAAAAGTACTCGTTACATTTTGAAGGCTTAGCAGGACAGGAAAATCGTTAAATTCACACACTTATCAAGAGAACATCCTTGGTCATTCCTACTGCCTCTGATCTGGTGTACTCACTAAACACGAATGCTTTGTTTGTGAATTATGTCTTATAGAGAGTGCCCCTGGCTATCTGCACATTTTTCTTGTTTTTAAAATTTACGGTCTGGTTTGCTTAATATAAGGAATTTGAAATTATTTATACTTTTACTTTGATACTTAAGTATATTTTAGCAATTACATTTACTTTTGATACTTAAGTATATTTAAAACCAAATACTTTTACTTTTACTCAGTATTATTTTACTGACTTTCACTTTAATGTAGACCAAAGTTTTGTAAAAACTTAACGCCATCTAACCAGTTATCAAATAATGTTACCAGTATCTGCAGCAGTGGAGGCTCCTCTGAGGAGGAAGGGGAGGACCATCCTCCTCAGTGAAATTTCATAAAAATAAAAAGTGAAATATTAAGTTATTTTTTTCAGATAAAACTATACTAAATATATTCTAATGTCATCAAATAATTGATTCAAACACTGTTTTGCAATGAAGGTCTATAGTAACTTCAACAGCACTTTCTGGGGAAGAACCATGGTGTAGCCGGAGGACAGCTAGCTAGCTTCCGTTTTCCTCTGGCTAGATTGACTTCAATACCCCCCTTCCATAGACCTACATGATAATTATGACCACTTCCGGAGGATGACCTCCAACCATTCAAAGATTTTGCAGTATGAACTGACATCTTATCCATCCAATCATAGGATTATGATCAGAGAATGAACCTAGTGTGTTGTATTGGTGTTGTGCTGCAGAGCATTCTGGGGGGGTTCTGTGTGTCGAGAAGCTTGGTGACATTATTGGATAGAGATTGAGAGTAAAAAGTGATAGCAAGGCCAATTGAAATAACTTCCATTAACTGGACAAAAATACAGTTCTAAAACCAAGAAAACTATTTAAAATCTATCTCCTTCTCCTGTAATTTGATGAATTTTAATTGAATAATATCAAACTAACTTCAGAAGCAAGTAGCAGTAGCTAGCTACCAGCGCAAGCATGCAGTTTTCGCCAGCAGAATGGCTGACGCTACCGAAAATGTTGTGGACTTTTTGTTGAAGAACCACTTTCATTCTCTGGGGTACACAGAAAAGGTGCAAATTAAAACAAAGGGTTGACCTCTTCCCGAGAACAGTTTCATGAAGAAGGATGAAAAGGTGAGGGCGTTCACTACCAACTGGTATCAAAAGTGTAGCTGGTTAACAGGGAGCCTTCCATCAAGCCACCTGTATTGCTGGCCTTGCCTGCTTTTTGGAAAGTCAGAGCCTTGTGAGAAAGGGGGTACAGTGACCTGAAGAACAGCAATCAAATGCATTTATAAAGCCCTTTTTACATCAGCTGATGTCACAAAGAGCTATACAGAAACCCAGCCTAAAACTCCAAACAGCAAGCAATGCAGATGTAGAAGCAAGGGGGCTAGGAAAAACTCCCTAGAAAGGCAGGAACCTAGGAAGAAACCTAGAGAGGAACCAGGCTCTGAGGGATGGCCAGTCCTCTTCTGGCTGTGCCGGGTGGAAATTATAACAGAACATGGCCAAGATGTTGAAACGTTCAAAGATGACCAGCAGGGTCAAATAATAATCACAGTGGTTGTAGAGGGTGCAACAGGTCAGCGCTAGAGGTCGACCGATTAATCGGAATGGCCGATTAATTAGGGCCGATTTCAAGTTTTCATAACAATCGGAAATCGGTAATTTTGGAAGCAGATTTWWAAAAATATATATATATWTTTTTTACACCTTTATTTAACTAGGCATGTCAGTTGAGAACAAATTCTTATTTACAATGATGGCCTAGGAACAGTGGGTTAATTGCCTTGTTCAGGGGAAGAACGACAGATTTTTACCTTGTCAGCTCGGG